>NC_080590.1:66426250-66734166 GCF_029962835.1 Magnolia sinica | reverse complement strand
GCCCAAGTGTTTGGGTTAACCCACTAGAGAATGATGAGAATGGGCCTAACAAGGCCTAAGGGAAGGTCAAAATGTGGATGTCAAACCATCATTGCCCATCAATGTGGACCTTTAACCAACATTGCTCCCAAGGAATGGCGCTCATAGGGCCAATCGTATAATGGGTCCATGGCCTCATATAAGGGCCTAATATACATCATCATGGGCCTCGCTTATGGGGCTAATATATAATATCGGGCCGTATCAAATGGGCCGAATCAAATGGGTCGAATCAAATGGGCCGATTCAATGGGCCGAATCACATGAGCTGAATCAAATGGGCCGAATCAAATGGGCCGAATCAAATGGGTCGAATCAAATGGACCGATCAAATGGGTCAAGTTGAATGGGCCGAGTCAAGTAGGCCAAGTCCAATACACCATTCATCCATTGCTAGAGATCATTATAGAGTATAAAAAAATGATTCATATCTAAAGGATCATCTGGACCATACCACAAATGATAGTGGTGATAATGATTACCACAGCTATATTTCCAGTGGGCCCACCATAGTATTTATTTTCTATCAAATCTGTGCATAAGGTCACAAAGACCTGGATATAGAGAAAAACAAATATCATATTGATTCAAAACTTCTGTAACCCAAAGGGGTTTCAATGGTAAACGTTCAACTCCACTATTTTCTGTAGTGTGGTCCACTTGATACTAGATCTATCTTATTTTTAGTCTCAAGCCTTGAGACGAGATCGCCAAATAGATGAACGGTTTGGACGTTACACTTACATCAGGGGTGGGGTCCACGTACATGGCCCACCAGAGGATTAAACCTGCTTCATTTTATTTTGTCCCAGAGTGCTACTGCTGTACATGCAGCAATAGCTGGCATCGGCTGCTGGCCCACCATCAAATCAGATGGACGGTGGGGATTCAAGATGGATGGATGGCTTGATATAACACATACCTGGTGGGACCCACAAAGCTATAGACGTCAGCTGCAGCAATCGAGCAGCTGCATGGGATCCGCCCGTCCATGGAGTGGTTGGTGTGGATCACCACCATGCATCACGATTGGGGGAGGGGGGTCCACTAAATGGACGGCAATGGTCCAACACATACATCATGGTGGGCTCCACCCGTCCAGATTACTGGATGGTGTGGATAAGATCCACACACCTGGTGTAGCCCATCCAGCACCGTCCAGAAATGGAAGACTGGATTTAAACATCATTTGGTGGGTCCCACGTAGGCGGGCCACCCCACATCACTTCCCTCTCTCTCTCTCTCTCTTACACATATATATAATGTAATATAATATATTAAGATATATTATAATATCATATATATACACATTTAAAATGCCCACCGTCCAGACCCTCTAGACATTCTAGACGGTGGGATCTAACGCATCTATCATGGTGGGTCGACACGTGTGGCCCACCTCAATTATATAATGCTGATATTTGTGTTACCTCTTCATCTGGGACTGTCCAGACGGACGGGCAGCAATCCCGTCCGCTGGACAGTCCAACAAGGTGGACCTAATTCTTGGACGACACGGATATGATACATACTTCAAGGTGGGGTCCATTCGGGTGGGTCACACAGCTTCATCGTCACCACCAAAAAAATGAAAGAAAGATGGAGAGAGAGAGAGAGACGGCAGAGATAGAGGGACCCCACCACATGGGCCCCTCTTGATTTCAACATATACATCGAAATGGGTCCCATCATAAGTGGGCCCTAAAATGAAATTCACAGTGGATCACCCACCTATTGGCCTTCTTCCTTAGCTCCTTGGACTTGTATGCTCCTTGCCTTCTATTTTAATGGAGGTTGATGGAGAATGAATGGTTGAGATGGGAGAGAGTGGAAAAGTGGGCTACACTTGGCTTTGGGGGAGAGAGAGCTTGGACGTTGGAATATTTTATTGCTTAGGAGATTGTTTTTTTGAGAAATGAGGGAGAGAGAGAAGTGATGGGATGATAAGAGATGGAGTGATGGGTGATGGGTGATGGGTGGAGTGATGGATGAAGTGATGTAAGGGTTAACTTTGGGGTAGCTTGTGTAAGAGAAAGGTAAGGGGTAGGATATGGGTTACTTGTACTTGACTTGAGGTGTGATGTGCACTTGATTAATGGGATTGATTGATTCATGGGATAGGTCGTAGAGATTCTCTCAGAATTCGCACGCGCAGCATTTTCCTCGAAATGAATGCGAGCCCATATCTCCTAGCCCGGGTATCGGATCGGTGCGGAGTCGCGGCGTTGGAACTGCGGTGATGGTACAGTCGCAGGGGTACAAGTCTCGAGTCGAGCTGACTTTGGTATGCAGGACTTAGCTTAGGATCGTGCGTAAACATCGGATACAGGTCGATGGTTGCCGGAATTTGACCGGGAGGACCGCGGGAGCCTACAAAATGGTACAGTCTAGGGTAGGGGTCTTACACCTCTGAAAGGCCATACAAGGGCGTGAGATAAAAAATTCAATTGGGGAAAAAGAAATTCTTCTAGCCTAATCTTTCCCCAATCCTAAACCACAATATGAAATAAGTGACCAAGCTCTTCAAATCAAATGGAGCAAGTTAAGTCTATCACCACTCTTAGGAGTGGGAAGATAATTGACAAATCTATTCTGGTAAGGGCTGAAAAGCCTAAGGACACAGAAGAGGATAATAATAATAGACCTAGCACTGCTCACAAGAATTAGAACTGGAACTTCAAGGTAAGCTGATTGACCCATTCCCCCAACAATTGGTTGCACCAAAATCTCTCTTTAACTCTCAGGACATTCTAGAGGTACTGAAATAAGTGAAGGTCAATATTCCTCTACTTGATGTCGTAAAACAAATGCCTTCATATGTCAAATTTCTAAAAGATATGTGTACGACCAAAAGATGGCAAAATATTCAAAAGAAAATCTTCTTAATTGAAAAAGTGAGTGTCATCCTAAAGTAAGATGTGCCACAAAAACACAAAGATCCCGGTAGTCTAACCATCCCTTGTGTAATTAGGAACTACCAGATTGAGCACGCACTTCTTGACTTAGGAGCGAGCGTAAATCTTATTCCTTAATCGGTCTATGAACAATTAAGTTTGGGTAAATTGAAACCCACCCAAACTATATTACAACTTGTCGACTACTCAGTTTGTGTACCGAGAGAGATAATCGAGGATGTGTTGGTCCAGGTTGACAGATTCTATTACCCGGTAGATTTTTATCTTGGATACTCAACCCATCATGGACATGAGCACTCAAATTCCCATCATTCTTAGTCGCCCATTCCTTGCCAAATCAAATGCAATTATTAATTGCAGTAATGGAGTCATGAGTATGTCTTTTGGAAATATGACATTGGAATTGAATATCTTTTTCAATACGGGCAAACAGTTAGAGGATAATGACGATTTCCATGACATTAACATGATTAACTCTTTTGTGGAAGATAGGACACTTCTGACCTTATTCTCTGACCATTTAGAGATGTGCATGGCCCACTCCCATGATTTGAATGATGATATGATTAGGGAGATGGGTGTCATACTTGATATTGTGCCGGTACTTGAAGTTAACCAGTGGAGGCCACAATTTGAAGAATTACCCTAAACTGATGTGGTGTCTCCACCGTCTAACCTCAAGGCACCGAAGCTTGACCTAAAACCTTTGCCCTCTGATTTGCAATATGCCTATTTAGGTCAAGATGAGACATATCCGGTGGTGATTTCTTCCCACCTTGAGCAACAACAAGAGAGTATGCTCATTTCTACTCTCATTGAGCATAAGGGAGCCCTTGGATGGTCGATTGTGGACCTCAAAAGAATTGATCCTTTGATTTGTACTCACCACATTCATCTTGAGGATAATGCGAAGACCTCACGCCAACCACAACGTAGACTAAATCCAAACATGAAGGAAGTGGTTAAGGCCGAGGTTCTTAAGCCATTAGATGTGGGTATTATATACCCTATATTGGATAGCCAATGGGTGAGTCCAACTCAGGTGGTTCCTAAGAAGTCCGTAATCACCATTGTAGCCAATGCCAATAATGAACTCATGCCAACAAGAATCACTATTGGTTGAAAAATGTGCATTGACTATAGGAAGTCGAATACCGTCGCAAGGAAGGACCACTCTCCTTTGCCTTTATCGATCAAATTTTGGAAAGGCTAGCAAGTCACTCTTACTATTTCTTCCTCGACAGTTATTCGGGCTACAATCAGATCGAGATAGCCCTTGAAGATCAGGAAAAGACCACAATTACATGTCCTTACGGCACCTTTGCTTACCGAAGGATGCCATTCGGGCTATGTAATGCCCCCGCCACTTTTCAGCGATGCATGTTGAGTATTTTCTCTAACATGATGGGGCAATATTTAGAGGTCTTCATAGATGACTTCTCGGTCTTTGGTCCATCCTTCAGCGAATGTTTAAAAATTTTGAAAAATGTACTGAAGCGATGCGAGAAAATAAACTTGGTACTGAATTGAGAAAAGTGTCACTTCATGGTTCATACGAAAATTGTCCTTGAACACATCATCTTGTCCAAGGGAATTGATGTATATAAGGCTAAAATTGATCTTATCTCTAACCTACCTCCACCTAAGAACATACGAGACTGCAATTCTTTCTAGGACACACCGGGTTTTACAAAAGATTCATAAAGGACTTTAGTCACCTCTCTCATCCTCTATATAATCTACTTTAAAAGGATGCACCATACGAGTGGACTGAGCAATGTCAGGAAGCTTTTACTAAGCTTAATGGCATGTTAACCACTGCACTTATCATGCAACCACCCGACTGGAGCCTTCCTTTTGAACTTATGTGCAACACATCTGACTATGCTCTTGGGGCGGTTTTAGGCTAGAGAAAAGAAAAGAAGCTCTACGTTATTCATTACGCAAGTAGAACTCTAAATCCTGCCCAAGTGAACTACTCGACTACGGATTACACAAATCATGCGGTGCTCAAGTCTCTTCTTTCTAAGAATGATGCAAAGCCCCGCCTGATTAGATGGATCCTCCTACTCTAAGAATTTGATTTAGAAATAAAAGATAAAAAGAGAGTAGAGAACATAGTAGCTAACATCTTTCCCACCTTGATCTCTCTAATTCCCTTGAGACAACGCATATAAATGACATGTTCCCTGACAAACAATTGTACAAAGACTCTCATTCACCTTGGTTTGCTGATATTACTAATTATCTTACCACAGGTTTCACACCGACACATTAGACTGCGCAAGATAAGAAAAAATTCTTCGTCAAGGTTTGTAAGTTCTTCTGGAATGATCCATATTTGTTTAAATATTACCCAGACCAAATCTTAAGGAGACATATGCCAGACAGTGAATACTAAAGTGTCATCTCCTTCTGTCATTCGCAGGCCTATGGTCTTTTTTGCTAAAAAGACCACGGCCAAAATTCTGCAGTGCAGCTTTTACTGGCCCACTATGTTCAAGGACACTCATGAGTTTTATAAAGCTTGTGAGCGTTGTTAGAAATTAGGAGCATTGTCCTGTCGAAACATGATGCCTTTGAACCCCATTCTGATCATTGAAGCATTTGATTACTGGGGCATCGATTTCATGGGACCATTCCCCCAATCCTTTAGGAATTTATACATTCTACTAGCAGTAGACTATGTTACTAAATGGGTCGAAGCGATTCCATGCCGGAACAATGACCATCAAACGGTCATTAAATTTTTAAAAGAGAGCATCCTTTCCTGGTTCGGAACACTTCGAGCCATCATTAGTGATGGAGGTTCACAGTTTTGTAATAGGTCATTTGTGAACTTAATGAAGAAATATGGCATCTCTCACAAGGTGAGCATTCCATACCACCCACAAACAAGTGGGCAAGTTGAGATTTCCAATAAGGAATTAAACACATCTTGGAAAAGATGGTTAACCTTGACAGTAAGGATTGGTCAATCTGATTGACCAATGCCTTATGGGCATACCGTACCGCATTTAAAACCCCTATTGGAATGCCTCCCTTTAGACTTGTCTATGGGAAAGCTTGCCACTTGCCTGTGGAGTTGGAGCATAGAGCCTACTAGGCTATTAAAAATTTGAATTTCAATTTGGATAACACTGGCTCACTACGCAAACTTCAGTTGAATGAACTCGAAGAAATCTGGAATGATGCGTACGAGAACTCGAGAATTTACAAGGACAGGATGAAGATGTTTCATGACCAACACATTCTTTGGAAATCATTCACACCAGGTCAGGAAGTCCTCTTGTATAATTCTCGATTACATCTCTTTCCAGGCAAACTCCGATCTCGTTGGGTCGGCCCTTTCACTGTTACTAATGTCTATCCACATGGGGTTGTCAAGATATAAGATTCGAACAATGGCAAAGAATTCAAAGTAAATGGACATTGATTAAAGTCATTTGTTGAGAAATTTGATTCAGAGGATATGTTCATACCTCTGAGTGATCCTGTATACCAAGATTGATCTCTTAGTCTGACGGAGGTGTAGTTAGGTTTATTTGTTTCATACTTTGTTTAGGATAGTTTGTTTTATGTTGCTTAAGATAGTTTGTTTTCCATTGTTTTAGGATATTTTCTTTTTTGCTGGTTTAAATCTTATGTTAACCTATCTTCACACTGAGATCATTAAAAAAGCCTCAAAATTTCTTCGTCAGGTATTATCTTTCCATCACTTTCTTTTTCCTTTTCATTGTCTCTTTTGCTTTACATGCTTATTTCTTTTACGTTGAAGATAATGTAGATTTTTCGGTTAGGAATGGGGGATTAGGTGAACTAATCAGTGTTTGCTCAATTTTGAGCAAAATTTTTGAAAATTTTCAATGTTTTAAGTTGAAATCTGTTTGGGAAGCGATGAATTATGTACTTAAGAATGCTTTGGGTTTTATAAGATAGAGGTTGAATTTTGGATTGTTAGAGTCTAATCATCTAAGTAACTTATCACTTAAGTGCTTACGTTCAATTGATTAAGAGGTAATTTGAATATCATGTTAATCTAAATTACAAGACACATTACACTCAATCTCCTTCTGTAAAATGTACTAGAATTTCTTATTATTAGTATGTAAATCATTGATAGATGGTGAGAATCGAGTCTGGAGAATTTTATCCACCTTAAAAGAAGAAAAGAACCAGTTAAAAAATAGGAGATCGACAAATAGGTCATGAAAAAGAACGAAAAGACTGGAAAAGAATGTAAAAATAATATAAGGTTTGTAAAAGAATGAATAAAAATTGACCATCAATATAAAATCAAAAATTGAAAAAAGAAAGAAAAGGGCATAAGTTCGGAATCAGTACTTGAGTTTCAAACTGATCTGGAAGTGATGAGCATAGCTAACATGATGAATTGATAGTATTCGTACGGGAAGTAAATTGACTTTCGTTAAGTACATTGAAAACTTGATATACAAATTGTGCTTCAATTTAGTAGATGAAGAACTTATTTGATCGGTTGCTTATGTGATTGGGCTTTAGGTTTTCAAAATCTCACGTTCGTGTCTTAATTCTACCCATTCATCCTTAAGTACACAAAAGATTATTTTCTGAAAAAGATTTCTGACATTAAGCATTGGGATTTATTTTTCGCATACTTTGCTCGAGACTAGCAAAATGCTGGTTAGGAATTGTGTTGAGGATCAAATATTGTATATTAGACCCCATTTATTACTTGGTTTTATGAACATGATAATGCTTAATGATCTATTTTAATCAACTTTGTGTTGCAAGATGAATTTAAGAGCTTGGATTGAAAATGATGCTAAAAGCATGAATTTAACGCTCAAGAATCACTAAAGCCAAGGATGGATCTTAGAAGACAAAGAATGAAAAATTCACATGCCAAAGATCCAAAAAAACTAAGTCAAGAATGAAGAAAATCGAAATTTTAAAATGAATCCTCGACTAGTCCTGACACCTGCTTGACTAGTCGAGGCTCCTACTAGCCCAGAGACTCATCGACTCGAACTCAGCGACAAAATCCTTGAAAATCAGGTCATCCTCGACCAATCGAGGATGGTCCATGACCAGTCGAAGGTGACCCTCGATCGGTTAAGGATGGTCCATGACCAATCGAGGGTTACGCAAATTTTGCGCAGACTGCGTAAATTTGAGTCAGTTTCTGAAAATTTCCAACTCGATGCGAAAGGAGGTGATACAAAACTATAAATAGGGGTCCGTAGGGCATTCCTAGGCATCATCTAGGGCTTGTGAAGTGGAGCAAAAGCGCGGAGAAGTCGTCGCCAAGAGTTTTTCTTCCCTTTCCTTAGTTGTTTTTATGTTTTTCTTAAGAGATTGTAGTTCAATCATGTCTATGGTTGGCTAAACCTCTTAGCTAGGGCTAAGAGGTGAAGCTTGTAACGTGATGGGATATTTTTTATTGCTTTGATTCATGTTTAAGTTGAACTATCTTTAATTTTAGTTTATTGTTCAAGGAATACTTTCAGTTTTTAATGGTTTGTTGTGACTTAAATTACAATAGATCTGCAATAGCTTTGAGTATGTTCTTTTCATGTATTAAGATTGCAAAATTAGGAAATCCTGTTGTTCACCATCATCCCATGGGCATGGTTGGGTGATGGAATCCTTCTAATCTTCATGATTCTCTTATGATTGGTTGTGGGAGTGGTAAATCCTGTTGTTTGCCTTGTCTCATGGGTATGGTTTTTTTCTGGAATTACTTCCAGTTCTCACTCCTCTCATCCATTAAGAATTAGGTCAAAGGAAGTTCAGATTTGGTTTTATTGAGATATCTTCCAATTGGACAAGATGGGACTCTGATTCTAGTTGTGTCCTTGAATCAAGCATAAATCTCCCTGATCTCTACAAGTGGATCCTTGGAAACCCTAGTTTCTCACCTTTGAATTTATAAGTTTTAGTTAAATAATTCACAATTACTCTCTCAATCAATTCGGATTTAGATAAATATCTTCTTCTAATTCTAGTTTTAGTTGCTTTTAGAAGACACGAGATTAGTCCCCGTGGATTCGACGTCGGTCTCACCGAGATTATTACTACATCGCAACCCTACACTTGGGGTTATGAACAGTTATGAAATTGACAAAGGGAGAGATTGTAAGTGCTTGTACTTAAGCACAATTAGGATTGTCAAATTTCGTGGTCCTGAAAGGAACACAAGCACTCATCAAGATACTCTTGGACAACTCATGAAGATTTGTTATCGACTCGATCAAGCATCTCAGGGAGACTCAACATCTGAAGGTATATAAGGACATGATTCAAAGATCGGAACACTTCGTATGAGTCAACCATTACGTGGTATAACCTTAGATTGACCCTAGGTTAGGTGTACTTCACATAGCATTATAATGAACACAATTTCAAGTAAAATACACTCTAATTAGGCCAATCCAACATCTGGTTCAGCCAACCTAACCACCTTTGCCTAACCCAACATAATTTGAGCAAGTTTATAGATTGACAAAGATTTTCCACGGCAAGTTCGGTCAACCTAACCTTAGGTTCGGCCAGCCGAACATGACCGCTCAGCCAACTTGACTATGTTCGGTCAAGTTTTCAATGCACAAAGATTTCAGATCTCAAGGAGATTTGGCTAGTCGAACCCTGTATTCGCCCAGCCGAATCTTGGCTTAGGCCAGCAAAATTTTGAAAGATGTTATCCTGCGAAATCCAAGTGTCGTCGAAACACAATCGTTGGAATCCGACTAGCCGAATTTCCAATTCATTTGGCTATAAATAGAGGCCTTCTCTCATTCATTTCAACAATGAAAATCTGTGAGTAACCTCCTCAAAGAAAGAGAGTGAAAAGGAGACCTTACGATGTCCTAGAGGGGCGGTGAATAGAACAATGCCAAATAATCGAAACAAGTTTTAAATATGTAAATAAAATAAAGATCTCAATTGCTAGATTATTGAAACCTTGATTCCAAATAATTAGTAGGACAACCTTCACATAAAGTTTTAAGCAGGATAACCTTATTTCATGAATTTCTTTAAGATCAAAACCTCAAACTTGCAAGAGTAAATTAAAAAATTACAGCATTCACTACAGAACTGAAATTAAATACATTCAATCCACCAAAAATAAAAATAACGCATTCACCACATGGCACAAAGAATTATAGTGGTTTGGTGCTTTAAAAACAGTCACACCTACTCCACTTCCAAATTACTTCCCTCATAATTTTGGCTTTCACTATGAAAAGGTTTCACAGGGTCACCTTAATAATCTGATACAATTCCTTATGATTTTCATGGGCTATCACAATAAAAACCCAAATTGAGATTTTACCATGCTATATCAGACAAAACCTTAAACTGAGATTTTCACAGGAGATCTCAGAAAAACCTAACAAGAAGTTATAGAAGGTATACTTATCTTGACCATAGAAGATATAGTAGAAGCTTGTAGCAGAAGGACCTCTTTTTTAATGTAGATGGTTCCATGTTTAGTTATAAGAAATGGTCTAAGGTTCTATTGATTTTAATTATATTAAACCCAAAAGCTACTTAAATCAATTCTCTTAGATCTCAAAAGAGGAGTATAGTTTACTCTCTTAGATTAAACTTGAAATATTTAAGATTAAAGGGAATTGAAAAAGCTATTTAAATAAATTATAAATACCTTCCAATAGCTTGCTAATAACTTAAGCTTCCTTCTCTATTGCAGAAGAATTTTGATAATTAACTTGTGTAATTCAGAATAAGAGAAGAACTCAATTTATAGGCAAAGAAGTTAGAACTTCAGCTAGCCCGAGATAGGCTTCGACTAGCCTAAGTTCAGCAGTTTCGGTTCAACGGATTTCAGATTGCGTGAGATAAGGATTATCCAAAATTCGGCTAGCCCGAGGTCAAGTTTGACTAACCGAACAACTCAGTTCAGCTAGGCAAATTTGGCTTTCGACTGGTCGAATTGCCCTAAAATTTAAAAGTTGAAGCTGCTGGAATTTGGCCCAAACTTTCTCGAGCTGGCCGAATTTCAAGCTCGAGCTAGCCGAACCAAAACTTGGGCTAGCCGAATTTACAACAAAAGTTGTTATTCACTTCGGGCTTGAAGTTGGGCTAGCCAAGGAAGTTTAAGTTGACCGAACTAAAAGTTAGGCAAGCTGAATTCCAGGCAAAAGAAGTATAAAAACCCATAATTAAATAACTTTGAAAGCACCTAATCCTAAGGTCTTTCTGGGATTTTATACCACTTGAGAGATATCAAATATCTGATTCTCTTTGGCTTGAACTTAGTCTCAGACTTTATCTTGAATTTGTGCTTGAACTTTTCTTAAGCATTAGCCGATCTTGAGCTTGATCTTTTCTTGAACATAGACCGATCTTGAGCTTGATTTTCTCTTGAACATAAACTGATCTTGAGCTTGATCTTCTCTTGAACATAAACTAATCTTTGAAGATCTACTTTGAAGTAGTTTTGTCTTATGAAATTTGACAACTTATGTGTGCTCAACCTCCTAGCACTTACGATCTCCCCCTTTGTCAATTTCGTGATAAAACAAAACACTTAACATTATAAATTTGCAATCACACACATCTTTTGATGTTTGTATTCTGAAGTCTTGTAATCCGAAGTCTTGTGCTCTTCTTGTAATCTTCAGCTCACCAACTGATGATGCTCAACTGACACTCCCCCTATGAAATACACATATAGCATTCCATACACATAACATCTATGCATTCATTTTATACATTCCATACACAAAGCATCCATGCCATTCATTCCATACATACTCTCCTACATTCTCTCCCCCATACTATAACATTGCATATTACTCTTACTACTACTAGCATTGGTATCATCTCTCCCCCATACTAGCATATCTCTCCCCCTTTTTGTCACAAATTGAAGGAAGAATAGAAGAAATAAGATGAATAAAAGGAGCATGTAGTAAGAGAATAAGGGTAAGCATATGAAATAATAAAGGTAAGCATATGAAATCTTTTAAGGTTTAAGGGTAAGCAAGTGTCAGCAAAAGCATCCAAAGTACCAAGACAAACACAAAATAAGGTTTAGTACATAACCAGCACAAGTCTGAAAAATAAAGGTAATCTAGCTCAATCCGACCCAGAGGAAAAGGGAGCAGGCATCAAGGGATCATTTTGGCTCAAACTCCGACTGATGCGATGAAAGTACTTCTTCATGTACTTCATTGTAGACTTATGGGTTTGGGCCAATGAAGCTTGCGATACATGCAATGACTCCACTTTCTCCTCCAATGCAGTAAGTCTCTCATCAAACTGAGAGGGATGGTAGTCGGAATCAACTGGATCATCTGAATCATCCAACTCATTAAAAATATCTTCCATTGTGGTGTCTGTAGCTGGCTGAGCTTCCTCTTCTTCTTCATTTTGTCTAGGAAGAGGAGTGAGGTTCATCATATTCAGATTTAAGTTGTTAAATAGGAGTTCAGATTCCGCTGCCTCATATGTTGGAATTCGAATGTTATAGTGAAGTGCAATACAAGTCATGAGATGATCAAAGGGAATCAAACCGTGCTTGGGATACAAGCAAAATTGAATGATGATGTAACAGATTAAGGAAGGCAGACAGACACGAATACCTGATACAATGGAGTGAAATACTCTAAGCATGAAGGGAGTAAGATCAGTCTTATTCCTGGTTCAAGGATATACATTAGACGTAAAAATTTGATGTAATACGCGGTATTTTAGGAGTATTTGGTTTGCGGAAAGGGCATTACCCGATCACCATTCAGCATTGAAATAACATAATTTATGAGTGATGGTTTGTCTTTCAGAGTTCGACATCTTCTCTGATAATGTGGCAATTGGTGTACCATCATCCGTAACAAATATATCCATCAACGCAGAAATAACATGTGGTGTAATTGTGAATGTCTCTTCAACAAATTTAATTGAGAATGTTAAATTCTCAAGTGAGACATCACAAATGGAGGCATAAATGCCCTGCACTATGGACCGGTAAGCCATTCCACCTCAACTCAAGATACGTTCCCATCCAATCTCAGAAAGAATAGGAATAAGACCAAACTTAGCAATGTGGTCTAAGTTGACAGATTTTTCTATGATTATGTCTCTTTTGCAGAAGTCCTGAACATAATCCAAATTATCTTCCGGTGACCGTAGGGTCCGTACACCAAGATGAGTCGATCTACAAGATGAACCTGCACGATTCTTATGAGCCATTTTCTTAGTTTTATGCTCCATATCAGAATGCACAAGAAAAATATCAAAGAAAAAGAGAAGAAAAAGAGTAGCTCATATTTAAATCAAAACCCACAACAAAAAAGGGTTTCAAATGATGAAAAATCTACTCAAATATGATTATCTAGAATGAGACTACTAAATACTTGAAGGAATTTGAAAATAAATCACTTACAAGTGAGTTTGGAAGATGGGTTGGTCAAATGGGGCACCGGCTAGCTGAGGAAGAAGTTGTGGAATGAAATGAATTCGAGGATTTTCCCATTTAAGAGGCAAACCTATGCGATCATCGGCTAGCCCGAGCATGTGCTCAACTGGCCGAATTCTTTGGCTATCCAGAGCATGTGCTCGGCTAGTTGAAAAATCTCAAAATTTTTTAATTTTTTGACATTTAATTTTTATTAATTTTTTATATTAATTTCATGCATTTCATTATAAAAAATAAACATAAACATAAATGCATAAAAAGAAATAAAATAATTATTTAACGATACATAATCCAATATCATGCTTTAAATTTGAAAATTTAACTCTGTTAAGCGGCTTAGTCAGTATATCTGTAAGCTACTTCTCAGTTTAAATGTATTCTAGCATGATAGATTTGTCTTCAACTAATTCTCGAATATAATGGTATCGTATGTCGATATGCTTTGTACAAGAATGTTGAATTGGATTTTTAGAGATATTTATTACACTAGAATTATCGCAATATAAAATTATCGTATCTTGCGTAATTCCATAGTCAGCTAGCATTCTTTTCATCCATATTAGCTGAGTGCAAGCATTTCTTTTTACAATATATTCATCTTCAGCAGTAGAAAGAGATACAGAATTTTGTTTCTTCCTGAGCCAAGATACTAAGCAATTTCCAATGTAGAAACATCCACCGCTGGTAGATTTTCTATCATCAACATTTCCTGCCCAATCTGCATCTATATATCCAGCAATTTGTACAGACGTATCATGTGGATACCATAGACCTAAGTTCGCAGAACCTGCAACATATCTGATTATCCGTTTAACAGCAGTTAAGTGCAATTCTTTAAGATCGGATTGATATCTAGTACATATTCCAACACTAAATGCAATATCAGGTCTACTAGCAGTTAAGTACAAAAGACTACCAATCATACTTCGATATAGTCGAGAGTCTACTCTTTTACCTGATTCATCTTTTAAGAGTTTAAAAGTTATACTCATTGGAGTATCGAAATTTTTACCATTTTCAAAGCCAAACCTTTTTACAAGATTCAATGCATATTTGGTCTATGAGATGAACATTCCATCTTCAAGTTGTTTAACTTGTAATCCAAAGAAATAGTTTAGTTCGCTGACCATACTCATTTTAAAATTAGATTTCATTAGATCTGCAAACTCAATAGATAGGTTAGCGCATGTAGATCCATAAATAATATTGTCAACATAGATTTGAACTATCAGAATATGATTATTATATTTCTTGACGAATAGGGTTTTATCAACACTACCCCTAACAAAATTATGACTAAATAAGAATTTAGTGAATTTTTTATAGCACGCTCTGGGAGCTTGTTTCAACCCATAAAGAACCTTTTTTTTATGGTAAACATGATTTAGAAGTTTGGGATCTTCAAAACCCTTTGGTTTTCAACATATTTCCTCATTCAAATCATCGTTTAAAAAAGCACTTTTGACATCCATTTGATAAATTTTGACTTTTTTATGGCATGCAATTGAAATAAATAATTTGATTGATTCAAGACGCGCAACTGGTGCAAAGGTTTCATTGTAATCAATACCTTGTATTTGAGTATACCCTTGTACAACCAGTCGTGCTTTATTTCTGATAATATTTCCTATTTCATCAGTTTTATTCTTAAAAATCCACTTGGTTCCAATTACATGTTTATCAGTAGGTCTGGAAACCAAATACCATACACCATTTCTAATGAATTGATTTAATTCTTCTTACATGGCATTAATCCAACTTTCATTAGCGAGTGTTTCATTTACATTACCCGGTTCAATTTGGGAAATAAAGAAGACATGATTACATATATTTTCTAGTTGTCTTCTTATCTAAACACCAGTGCGAGGGTTACCAAGTATTTGATTAGTCGGATGGTCTTTCACTAACTTTAACTCAGTATTGTCTAATTTAGATAAAGAGTCAGGAATATTAATCAAATTGACATCATCATCATCATCTTGATTAGGACAAGGTGTGATCTATTGATCATCTATCACAACATTTATAAATTCTCGTATCACCCTAATTCTTTTGTTAAGAACACGGTATGCCCGACTATTTAGATCATAACCTATAAATATTCCTTTCTCGCTTGTAGCTTTAAATTTTCTTGTTCACGTAAAATAAAAGTGGTACCTAGACAATGGTTGCTCTAGACATATGACAGGTGACAAAGATTTGTTCACCAACTTCAAAGATATGACTGATGGTTCGGTCACATTTGGTAATGGCAGCAACTGCAGAATTATTGGCCAAGGTACGGTTCAACTTTCAATCTTCCTCTTTTGAGAATGTTTTATTTGTAAAAGGCCTTAAGCATAATCTCTTAAGCATTTCTCAAATTTGCGATAATAAATATAGCGTCAAATTCACTAATCAAGGGTGTGAAATTTCTAATGAGAAAAGTTCTGTGATATTAACTGGTCGCAGAACATCTGAAAATTGCTATATAGTTAGTGATTCGAGCTCATCTAAGTTATCGTGTTACATGATCCAGACCAATGAGACTGACTTATGGCATAAACGCCTAGGACATGTACACTACCGTAATCTTTATAGACTGAGCAAAGGCGAATTAATAAGAGGTCTACCCAAGTTAAAGAAAATGGATAAAATTTGTGGCGAATGTCAGATTGGGAAACAAACTAGGAGTACTCACAAGAAAGTGAACTCCAGTGCCACATCCAAACCCCTTGAACTCATCCACATGAATCTCATTGGACCTACTAGAACGGAGAGTCAAAGCGGTAAGAAATCCATTCTGGTAATAGTGGATGACTTTACCAAGTATAAATGGGTAGCTTTCATGAGAAAGAAGTCTGAAACTCTCGTTGAAGTGAAAAGGACACTCGAGCGTATCCAAACTGCAAAGGAATCAGATGTTTTGAAAATCCGAAGTAGCCATGGATCGAAATTTGATAATAGAAATTTTGAGAAGTTCTGTAGCGATCACGGGATATCGCATGAATTTTCTGCACCTAAGACACCTCAACAAAATCGGGTTCTTGAAAGGAAAAAATCATGTCCTTCAAGAAATGGCCAATGTTATGTTAAATAGCATGAAATTATCTAAAAATCTATGAACTGAAGCTATGAACATTGCATGCTATATAATAAACCATGTTTATACTAAAAAATCAAATGATAAGACTGCATATGAACTGTGGTTCAATAAGAAGCCCGCAGTCAAATACTTTCGAGCTTTTGGCAGTTCTATATTTTGCATGACCGTGAAAATTTAGGAAAGTTCGACACTAAAAGTAACGAAGGGATTTTTCTAGGGTATGCTCTAAATAGTCAAGCGTATCGAGTTCTCAACAAGAGAACCAGTGTTATTCAAGAGTCCATTAATATGGTTACAGATAATCACTTGAATACACCTGTCTCTAGTTAAGAAGATGATGAAGTCTATATATTTAATAAACCAGACTCTTCATCCAGTCAAAATGACACTGAACTGCGGTCAGTTAAAGACCATCCAATTGATCAAATACTTGGGAACCCTCTCACTGGTGTATGCACTTGAAGACAATTAGAAAACATATGTAATTATGTGTGCTTGACTTCCCAAATTGAGCTGGCCAATGTAAAAAAAAGCGCTTACTGATGAAAACTGGATAATAGCCCTGCAAGATGAACTCAATCAATTTGTAAGGAATGATGTGTGGTATTTGGTTCCTAGACCTAATGATAAACATATAATTGGAACTAAGTGGATCTTTAAAAATAAATCTAATGAATTAGGAAATATTATAAGAAACAAGGCAAGACTGGTTGTACAAGGGTACACTCAAATAGAAGGCATCGATTATGACGAAACCTTTGCCCCGGTAGCTCGTCTTGAATCTATCAAATTATTTATATCCATTGTTTGTTTCAAAAAGTTCAAAATCTATCAAATGGATGTCAAAAGTGCTTTCTTGAATAGTGATTTACATGAGGAAGTATATGTAGAACAACCTAAGGGTTTTGAAGACCCTAAATACACTGATCATGTTTATCGCATGAAAAAGGCACTCTATGGTTTAAAACAAGCTCCCAAGGCATGGTATGAGAAGCTGACTAAGTTTTTACAAAGTCATAACTTTGTTATGGGGAGTGTTGATAAGACATTGTTTGTAAAGAAATACAATGATCACATACTTATAGTACAGATATATGTTGATGACATTATCTATGACTCTACTTGTTCTAACCTGTCTGCTGAGTTTGCAGAGTTGGTAAAGTCCAAGTTTGAAATGAGCATAGTTGGAGAACTGAACTACTTTTTAGGTCTACAAGTGAAACAACTTGAAGACGGAATTTTTATTTCTCAAACCAAGTATGCTCTAAACTTGGTTAAGAAGTTTGGTTTTGAGAGTGGAAAAAACTTCAATACTCCTATGAGTACGACTCTTAAGCTCTCTAAGGATGCAACAAGTAAATGTTTAGATCGTAGGTTGTATCGCAGTATGATCGGTAGCTTACTATATTTAACTGCGAGCAGACCTGATATAGCATTCAGCGTAGGTATCTGTGCTAGATATCGATCAGATTCTAAAGAATCTCACCTGATTACTGTCAAGCAAATTATGAGATATGTTGCAAGTTCGGCCAATCTAGGCCTTTGGTATCCATATGATACTAATGTTCAGTTAGCTGGTTATACGGATGCTGACTGGGCTGGGAATATAGATGATCGAAAGTCTACCACGGCGGATGCTTTTATGTCGAGAACTGTTTAGTTTCGTGGCATAACAAGAAACAGAGTTCCGTTTTACTATCCACAACTGAGGCTGAATATATTGTAGCTAGAAATGCATGCACTCAGCTTGTGTGGATGAAAAGAATGTTAAATGACTATGGATTTGCGCAAGATACTATGGTTTTTTATTACAATAACTCTAGCGCTATCAACATCTCTAAAAATCTCATCCAGCATTCACAAACCAAGCATATTGACATTAGATATCATTACATTCGTGAATTACAGGAAGATAAAATTATTTCATTGGATTATGTTTGAACTGAAAATCAACTTGCGAACATTTTCACTAAACCACTTGACAGAAATAGGTTCTCTAAGTTAAAACTGGATATTGGTATATGTAATTTGATCTGTGATTACTATGCTTGTTTGTACTATATTTTGTATATTTTGTTTTTACAAATTTTTTAATTTCAAAAATTAATAAAATTAAGAATTTTCGTGTCTGCACGACCAATCAATTCACACTCGACCAGTCATGGCACGACCGGTCGAGTATATACTCGACCAGTTGAGATGCACGGGTAGGGTGCTTTTATTGTGAGAAAAATTACTTTTTCTTCACTTTCTTCATCTTCTCCAACAGCCCCTTCTCCGTCTGGTTAAACCCATCTCCGAATATAACTTGGCTAGTGCATCATTTTCATTTTTCTTTTGGATTTAGGTTCCTTGCATCTCATTTAGCTTGATTCTAATGTTTATTTCAAGCTTTCTTGTGGTTTCCTTTGATTTTTAGGAAAAAATCTATTTTGAGTGAAATCCATAAATCCTTCTTGCATTCTATTTTTTGCTTCTTGCAATGGAAGGTAAAACTAAGAAGAAAACTACTCGTGGTCCTTCTTCTTCTCGTTCCACACCTATTTTGGTGCGCACTCTTCGACCACCCAAAGAAGACCCGAAATATGTGCGGGATATTCGTCTCCGTCATGTCATTGTTGAACGAACTGTTAATTCCAACCATCTGGTTCCTTTCAACATTATTCTCCTCCTTGTGGCTGTAGGATGGGATAACATTTTGAATTAGGGCAGACCCGCATATCAGTCCATTACACAAGCCATGTATGCATGTATTAATGATGTTTCTATTGAAAATTTAACCTTCACTATTACATTTAGAGAAGGTACATTTCTAGTAGATCGTCACTTGATTTCTAACTTGATGGATATACAAGTTAATGATGAAGGGATTCTAATATCCACATTGGCTGAGAGATTGAATGAATCTGAAAAGCGTCTTTTAATCAGAAATTTGTGCAACATGAACTCGGAATGGAATTCCAAGATTGCGCTCCGTGCCAGCCATATGTTACCCAGATACAGAGTACTTCATCGTATTTTCATTTCCAATGTATACCCTAGATCTGGTAACGAGTCTAAATTAACCTCTTTCATGGTGCGTATTCTTCATTCTGTCGTTTCTGATATTCATGTGTGTCTTCCTTCGTTAATTTGTTATATTATAATCCAATTTCGTCTCCATCCGGGGCATAGCGATATTCCTTTCGCTTACTTGATGACCATCCTTGCAACTCATTGTCTTGTGGTCATGCCAAATAGAGAGGCTCCTATTTCTCAACTTCCCTTCAACAACTCAAATATTAACAAGATGAATTTGAAGTTGGGTCCTGGTTAAGTTGATAGGGATGCTGGAGGAGCTAGTGAAGAAGTTGGAGAGGAAGAGGCACTACCTACTGACGACGTGAATATGGATGATTTGTTTGATGAGTTAGAATCTGATTCTGAGGCTGATCCTAATTTTCAGCCTTCTGATTTTGATGAGAGACTTAGAACATTAGAAGAGAAGGTAGATGATCTCCATGTATCTCATGAATCATAATTCAAATATATGCGCAAATACCTTTGTCGCATTAACAAGGGATTACATCAAATTGACCCATCTATTCCTGCTCCATCTTCTGGTTCTGATTAGTCTTTTTAGTTATATCGGGCATGTACTAAATTTTAATCTTTACTTTTGCTTGGGTGATACTTGGACATGTTTTTAAATAAGGCATCTATGGACATGTTTATGCTTGTTGATGATATATTTATCTATACTTGTTGATGCTTGAACTTGATAGTATCATTTCTTGTTATCTCTCTTTCTCATACTCTTCTCTTACTTTTTTCTGTTACCTCCATCATCTGTTTATATCATTTTTCCTTTGTCATTTTGTGACAAAAGGGGGGAGAAATGTGGTATGATGATTGTTGGATTTGGACATGATTGTAGAGAAATATAGAAGTGCACATATTTTTGTGGATATGTATTTGATTTTATACAAGTACTCTACAAATGGGGAGTAGTAGTAGATTGAGGGGGGGTAGTAACATTGCCTTGTAATGTACATATACTGGTGCATGATTCTTTAGTCAGTTTTGTCACAAATTTGATAAAGGAGGAGATTGTAAGTACTATGTTGTAATTTGAGCATCCGGTATTATCAAATTTTATTGTGCCAAACCACTTGGAGTCAGTATTTTGTTATAATAAGATAGAAAGTTCACCTTCAAGTCATCGTCAACTCTTCTACATTTTCAAGTTGAAGAACATTGCTAAAGGTCAAATAGAAGCTTAAATATAAGAACAGAGACTCAAAAGCTCAAGTTCAAGTTCTTTACCCCTAACTCAAGTTTTAAGTACTCAAGCTCATATTACAAGATCACTACCTTAAGCTTAAAGTCTCATGAACACAAGCTCATGCTCAAGTTCAAGACTACAAGGTCAAGCTTCACGTACTTTAAGATAATCGAGTTACCGAAGTGATCGATGTTTCGATGTTTCAAACTCACAATCAAGGTATGAATGACCCTAGATTGACCATATGTTAGGTCATATTTATTACATATTGAATTTGGGTCAATGTATAAGTTTATTGGTCTTTCTTCGACTAGTCCTAGCCTTTGTTCGACTAGTCCAGGCACTGGCTCGACCAGTCCAAAGTGTTTCTCGACCAGTCCAAGATTTATTGAGAATTTTCAGGATCTTTTTGTTGTGGCTCGACCAGTCGTGTACACTGCTCGACTAGTCGAGTGAACAGTCTTGACCAGTCGAACAGGTCTCGACTTAAAGTCCAACAAGCTTTTTTGGTCTCACTCGACCAGTCGAGCAAGTCACTCAACCAATCAAGTAACGGGTTTATCTTATCGCGCTAGAAATTTTGAAAATTGGTTGGTGCTTCGACCAATCGAACCGGCCCTTAGACCAGTTAAGGGAATAGATCTTTTACCTATAAATAGATGACGAATCTCAGAGTTTTTCATTCATTCCAAGTATAATCAAGTCATCACTCTAAGAGATAAGTTCCTGCAATTGTGAAGCTATTACTTATTCATTTGAGATTCTTTTTATAGCTTTTTGTATTTGATTTTATGATCTCTGTATTCAACTGTATTGTATTAAAAAGGAGAATTGTGATTTATCATTTTGAGATCAAAATCAAATCAGGCTAGCCCCAAGTTAATTTAATTTAAAAATCATTTAGACTTCGAACCCTTTCATTTGTGAGATTGGACATTAAATATCTACGTCTACATCGAATTGGTTCTATCGGGCTACATCGAAAGAAGAATCTTTAGATAAGTACAATTTTATTTTCTGCAAATTTGGTTTGTGAGATTCAGCTAGGAAAAATTCATTGTGGGGTTTTTGTGATTATGTAAGCCCATTTGAAAAACAAAATTGTGAAGGTTTTAAGGGTTGTATGGCTGCAAAGTTTCATATCAGCCTAAGTTCTCGGTGTTTTCACTTTATCCCAGTGGGAATGACCTTATAAACCGTTTAGATGGCATGTAAACATCTAAGTAGTAGATCCCATGAAGATTTTAACGGTAGGAAACTCTTTCCTCAGTTTTCCCTCTCGTATGGCCGCCTTGAGTACTGGATCCACTTGATTTGTGATCTCATGTCCTAAAATTATACGGGGAAACGGATGGACAGTGTGGATTTCTATAAATAAATATAAAAAAAAATCACGATGGCCCGACCTAACATCCCCGTGCGGGAACTTTCTGCCAAAGAAATTTGCATGCAACATCTCGTGCAAACCAACGGTCCAGATGGACAGGAGTTTACTTCTAAATGAATGCTGATTTCTTGGGAGAGCCTTTCATAGGAAGTTCCTGCGCTGGGAACGCACTAGGGGCCCACTGGGATGTTTGTGAGAAATCCTCACCGCCCATCCATTCTGTGAGTTCATTTTAGGACAGCCAAAGATGAATGGTATCCAAGCTGAAGTGCGCAGAAAATGTGATAATTAAACGTCCACAGTTGAAATATTCATGGGGCCACGGAAGTTTTGAATCATGATAATATTTGTGTTTTCAGTTCATCCCACAAGGAATGAAGTTATTAACGGTGTGGATGGCAGGTAAACGTCGCTGTCGAATTCAGGGAGGTTTCAACCGTTGGAATTTCCTTAAATACTTTTTCTTTTAGTACGGCCCACTTAGTCTTGGATCCTATTCAATTTTGGTATAATCTCCTCAAATTAGCTCACACAAGACGGAGTGGATTCCTGACAAACATTACGGTGGGCCCCATCTGCGTTCCCAGCGCAGGAACTTCACCTGCAAAATGCTTAAGCCGGAAATCCGCGTCCCTTCTAAACCCTGTTTTAGTTACGTGAGCCGTGTGACATCATCCATCATTTTCGAGGCGCTGTGGTCATATTTTTCAAGGAAAGAAGGTGCGAAGACACTCCCCATCGTAGAGTTCTTGTCTCTGACTCTTCTTCCGCATTTTACCGAACGTATCGAGAATCTCTTCGCTCTTCCAACGCTTGCCAAGATTTCTAGGGTTACGGTTTTGGCGTAACAGGTCGTATCTCTTTCGATTCCTTTTTTCTTTTTCGTGATCTTTTTTTTTTTTTTTTTCTTTCGAAGAATTATATTGAAAAATTGGAGATATCAGTATTTGGGATATTGTGATTGCTGCGATTTCATCATCTTCTGATTGGGAGCTTACATTTACATCTCTCTTTCTTAGATAAAATGGGATTTCTGTGACAAAAATGCTGGATGTGAATATCAGCTTCCTTTATAACCTTTTAGATGATAATATATATTTTTTTCTTATAAAAGGGTGGCTTATGATTCTCAGCTCGGCCAGAGCGTGTGGCCTGGAAACTGTGCAGTTAAGGCCCAAGGTTTGAAATTAGTGTGTTACGTGTAAAGTATCATTTACCACCGATACCGCTACATATTGCCCTGTTTCACACTGCATCGGGCTATTTCGGTCCGATACAGGTGCTGATGCACCCATATTGTTCATGGGCAATATGTACTGTTTTTGGATGCTACTTTAAACCTTGGTGGGGCCCACCTTTTCAATGATTGGGGCTGTTCGTCTGGTGGGGCCTTGTTTTATATCTGATATGCCTGAAAGATCTTTGCCTTTGGATGTAAATTTTATACTTGCATTCTTTTTTGCGTGGCTAGTGCCTTGGTGGCTAATTAATAAAAGGACGGTTATCCTTAACAAAATAAAAAATAAAAAATTCTGCCGTTGGATGATATTCGACTATCTAATTGTTGGATTGAAATGAATGGTTTAGCCAGTGATCCACTTTCAATGTGAAAACCTATTCATTTTGGTCCCGGAAGTTAGATGGTATGGGCTGCTGAAAGATTGGCCGTCTTTTCCTTTGCTGGCCAAAAAGAAAATCCTGTTTAATTTAGTCATGCATTGTATGGTTCCTGTTTTAGAGAAGGGGAAATATATGATACTTGTCTGACCAAAGCAATTTTTTTGGGGGGGCCCACTAAATACAGAGTTGAGTTCCATCATTCAGTGATCTTGACGGATTATTTGTTGGATGCTATCATGAATTAGCTGTCTCAAAAATATCCACATCGGAAAAATCCTAGCTACAAGATTGGTGGAGTATTTCCTGTTGGATGCCAACAGCTGGCTGAATCGTTCATTTACAGTCCGTCAGACTATTAAGATTGTCCTAAGGATGACATTTTCGTGGATTAACGAAATTTGTCCCCCATTTGTATGGTTGTAGGGTCAACCAGAAAACCCATTATTCAGCTGCGCTCTTAATGAATGCACTATCGTAAATTTCATCTCTTTTGATTTTTTGGGCAGGATGAGAATGGGCATTGAAGAACATGGTTTGTTTGAAACCTAACTTAGATTTTCAGAAGATTACAGTTTCCTGTGGACTCATTTGGAAGTAGAAATAGAAATATGGGAATTACTAGTGAATAAGGGTGTTTGAGAAGATTGGGATTATTAGCATTCCTTGGCTTCCACCCAATTGATTATGGGATTGTGAAATCAAGAAAATAAGAAGTTGGGGTTTCTCTTTCATTGAAATTTGATTTCTAGTGGAGGGATATTCAAGAAAAAACCACTAGCTTCTGTTGCAGCATTTGGGTTTCCTCTCTTTGTTTGTTGGGTCTATACTTGCAAGTTAGAATCATGTCTGTGACGGCAGGCGTTAGCGACACTGTAATCACGATTAGAGATAAGCTTCGAGGGAAGATTGGACAGACCAAGGTGAAAAGGTATTGGCCTGGTAAAGCCCCTGAATGGGCAGATGATGCTGATGAAGATGGAGATATTAGAACAGCTCGAGCCGTTGCTCTTGAGAAAGCTTTTCCTAGCCAGGATGATTTGGATGTTAAAGTAAAGGATGACCCTAGGCTGCGTCGTCTAGCTGAGAGCAAGATAGACAATAAAGAAGAGGTGAGGGCTGACCATCGGCGTATCCGGCAAGCTGAGATTGTTTCGACTATAGAAGAGGAAAACAGGAGGCAAGAAAGATTGGATTTGGAGGAGGAGGACGAGGATGCGTTGGAGGAAAGGAGGAGAAGAATCAGGGAGAAATTGCTTCAGAAGCAGCAGGAAGAAGGTGCACTTCTTCCAGAGGAAGAGGAAGAGGAGATAGAGGAAGAGGAAGAGGAGGAATCTGAGTATGAAACTGATTCGGAAGAAGAACAATCTGGTATTGCAATGATAAAGCCTGTCTTTGTCCCTAAGTCAGAGCGGGATACCATAGCCGAGCGTGAGCGGCTCGAAGCAGAAGAAAGGGCACTTGAGGAATTGGTGAAGAGGAGGTTGGAAGAGCGGAAGGTGGAAACAAAACAGATTGTTGTTGAGGAGATCCGGAAGGATGAAGAGATCCAAAAGAATTTGGACGTGGAGGCCAATACTGCTGATATTGACACGGATGATGAGGTTAATGAAGCAGAGGAGTATGAAGCTTGGAAGGCTAGAGAAATTGCAAGGATAAAGAGGGATAGAGAGGACCGAGAGGCTATGCTGAAGGAGAAGGAAGAGGTCGATAAGGTGAGAAACATGACAGAGGAAGAGCGTAGGGAATGGGAGAGGAAGAATCCAAAACCCCTTCCTCCGCCCAAGCAGAAGTGGAGGTTTATGCAGAAGTATTACCACAAGGGTGCCTTCTTCCAATCAGAAGTGGATGATTGTGCGGCAACAGCCAGGTCAGACGAGATCTACAAGCGTGACTTCTCTGCTCCTACTGGTGAAGATAAGATGGACAAAACTATATTGCCCAAGGTCATGCAAGTCAAGCACTTCGGGCGTAGTGGAAGGACTAAGTGGACCCATCTTGTCAATGAGGATACGACTGATTGGAACAATCCGTGAGTACACTTTTGCTATTCTTGTGATTTCCAACTTTCCAAAACTTCTATTAGCTCCAATTCAGATCCATCTCATCAACTTTTCATGAATTAGATTGGCATTACTTTCTCTAGAGCTTGGATGGCTGTTTTCTTTCTGGTGTTCCTATTATGTTATCTGTTGAGCAGTTTCATATGATCTGAAAAGTAGTCTCTTATTTAAGTTTAGTTGTACATGTATATGAGGGTAGTCTATGTATTTTTTATTTTTTATTTTCACTTTGGTGAATACCCATAATGGAAAGGATCTTGTCGCTATTGATTGAAAGCTTTGAGGAAATCAAACAATCCATGGAGGGCAGAGATTTTGTATCTTAGACAAGTACAACAGGAGTACATTTTACAGGTACTTGCTGCTCACATGTGTCAATGGGGCAACATTGATGCAAGATCCAAGCTGCTCATCAGGTGGAATCCAATGTGTAGATGCATTTAAAATTGGGCCTATCTGCTCATTTGGTAGGTCAGAGATGTATCATGGACGTGGATAGTTTGGCCCTTGTACACGTAGCCCACCTTATGACCAGACCAGATTGACTTGTGAGCCAGGCTGATCTGGTCAGCCAAACATGTGTCTTGGATGTGGACAGTTCGTCCTTATACATGTAGCCCACCTTATGAGCAGAACAGATTTGACTTGTGGGTCAGCATGTCTACATGGTGGGGGCCCTCCTGTATTGAGCCTAGGATTTTGCACATTTGTGGCACAATGGCATGGGTGAACATGACATATCTGGTAAGTGGGCTTGTACAGATGCACTTAGGAACACTATCTTATGATTGTCGTTTGCTGTTCCTGTGACAAGCTGATGCATGTTTTATGCCGTCTTTGTACTGGGGTACATCAAAACAGCCCCTAAACCTCTTGAAGGGCTAGATACAATTCTAAGGACGCATCAGGAAAGCGCTAATGTAGGGTTATTGCCTGTTTGGTGGAAATAAAGCTCCTGCATGTATTTTCTAGCCAAAAGAGAAACTCCTCATTGTAGTTTGGTCATTCAGACCTTTATACAACCTTCAAAAAAAGGGATAATGACCAAATACCCCTTCACAATGGTTCCTAGTTGATCCACACCCTCATTTTATTTATATTCCCTCCCACCCCGCACCTTTAAACGATACTTCCTCAGCAATCCCAAGGTCAAAGAAAATAAAAAAAGACCGATGTTAAATTTCTATCTAATTCCCACTGTGCCCTCATTTATAAGAGAGACTTCTATGATAGTTTGACATTTTAACCGCACATATGGTATATTTGCACGGCAATCCATTGTGTTCAAAATCCTAGACCAAATGTGGATGAAGCTTAACAAAAAATTACACTGAACTCGATGATAGCCATTCAATTTTGCAATTGGAGTTTGCCTCACTCATAATTTTATTTTGACCATCCATCTGATAGCCATCAAACAATTGGTTATGATTGCTTGATCAGTGTGATTTTAGACATGCTTTATACACTATGCCCCACAATTTGGATGACCTAGATAGCCTTTCATGCGTGCCACATATGAAAAGGATGAGCCGGAACTACTTTAAAATCGCGGCTAACTAAGAATGCTGTCCTTATTTTCACTTTGCAACTCTGGAGTTTCTCCCAATGTATTGCCATACTACACGACTGGATGCCTGAGATTCAGGGTCATGTCTCAATGATCCAACCGATTGATCGAAAGAGATCTACAACTAGTAGTGGTTGCCTCAGAATTCTTCAAGAAAATAACATAGGGTCATGTTTCCACGATCCAATCCATTGATCCAATGAGATCTACAACTAGTAGTGGTTGCCTCAGAATTCTTCAAGATTATAAGATTGTAAATTGGTATACAAAACAATGGTAATGGAGATGGGCCAAAGGATAAGATCGAAGAGGTTGAATATTTCAATCTAAACACTCTGTCTCAGGGGTATCATACTTAATGTCCTACTACTTAAAGTGCCTCGTCTTCCAATCTTTTTCTAGAAATGCAGAGGATCACTACTACCTGTGGTCATGTATGGAGGGCATGACTTGCGGTAACTGAGCACTGCATGGGAGTAACAAGTAGCAGATCCACCCCATCCATTAGGTGCAATGCGGCATTTTCATCGTGGATCCTAAAGATTAGTCGAATTCAAGACTTAAATAGGTCGTATCATAAGGAAAAGTGTAAAATAATGCCTAAGCCCTCTAAATTCACGTGGTGTGGCCCACACTGGTTTTAGGGGCATCCCTTTATCCACATAGGGCTCATCAGATGAATAGATTGGATGGAATATTTACACCATGGCGGACCCCACATGCAATTTGGACAAGTTTAATGGTGGGCATCCCCTTCTCAACAGTTCCCTGTACTGTAGCCTGCCTGGGTTATAAATCCACCTGAATTCTGGGCACGGTCCAAGCACAGGGTGGCAAACCTGATGGGCAGGTGGATCTCATCCACATGAAATCCTTCCATCTACATCAACGAAAGTCATGCCCTCCCTTTGCCTACACAACTTCTCACAGATGTTCTCGAAATGCAATTGTGCATTGCCAGTACTGAGGGTCACATAGTCCAGAATCCTCTATAATATCGTTCTATGCACCATATAAAACACACAAATTATGTGTGGCCCACCATACAACCCAAAAACCAGCCCTATCCAAAAACTCAAGTGGGTCTCATGTGAAAAATCATTCATAAAATCTCTAAGTTTAATAGGTTTGGCCCGCCTGCATTTCAACCAGGTTGATTTTTGGAATGCCTATTCATAGTGGTGAGGTGAACTTGTTGAGTGGGTTGGATATAAAATAAACACCATTGTAGGCCTCACATGTAAGCTCTATATCCTAGACTGTACCGTTCCATAGGCTTCCGCGGTCTTTCCGGTCGAATTCCGGCAACCTTCGACCCTTAACCGGTATTTGCGCGCGACCTGGATTCTCGTGCCGTCAACCCGAGTCGACTCAACCCAGGACTTGTACCTTAGCGACCGCGTCGTCGCCGCGGTTCCAATGCCGCGACTCGCGCGCTGATGCGATGCTCTGGTTGGGAGATGTGGGCTAGCGCTCGGTGCGAGGAAATGCCGCGCGTGCGAATTCCGAGAGAATCTCTACAAGGTGTCACATCAATCAATCAATCCCATCAATCCCATCATGTCAAGTACACATCAACTTTCACCATTTCCCAAGCAAGCCCCAAAAGTCAAAAAGTTTCTTACAACCCATGACTCATCTTACACCTTTTGCCAAAAAAGTCAAAAATCTCTTACACCCCCATCCCTCTCTCCCATCCATCACTCCATCACCCATCACTCCCTCTCCCTCTCTCTCCCTTACAAGTCTCTCTCTCATTTCAACTCTCCCATAAGCAAAAATTCATACGTATGAGCCTCTCCCATTTCCTCCCAAGCTACATGTGTGGCCCACCTTTCCATCCTTAGATCTCTCATCTCAACCATCCATTTCTCATCTTCCTCCATCAAAGAGGAGCACAAGGAGCTAAGGAAGCCTAGGGAGCAAGAAGATCAAGTGATGGGTGCCTTGATAGGGTAGATTTTGATATTTTTAAGATGGGCCAAGTGAGGCCAACCGATCAATGGTTTGGATCTCACTTTGGACCCTAAGATGTGGCCGATGGCCCACTTGGATCATCATGATCATTCCATGATGGGGTCATTCTCCATGGACCCCATCATGATGTTTATTTTCTTACATGCTTAGGGTCATCTAGACCGTCTATTTTAGTGGAGAAGGGATCTCCACCGTTGGATTTCAATTTCATGGACCCACATGTAATGGGACCCATTTGATGTATGATTTGATGCAAGGGAGGGCCCATAGTGCCGGGGTCCCTCCATCACGCGGATCTCATTCTCTATCTCTCTCTCCTATCTTTTCTTTTCCTTATTTTCCTTATCTTGCTATGATTGTGTGGCCCACTTGAATGGACCCCACCATGAGGTAGGTATTTTATCCAAACCATTTATAAGTGGGGCCCATCTTATATGTGTAGTACCCATGACTTGGTGGCCCACCTAAGCAGGGCCCACCTCCAAAGTATGTGCCAAGTCCAACGTCCAGGGACGCTGGACGTTGCTGGAAGGAAACACAAATATCAGCTTTTTCCAAGGCTTTGGGATGGTCCACTCATGTAGGCCCCACCTTGATACATGTTTTCAATCCGCGCTGTCCAATCCCTTCTCAACCCTATTTCAGGCGTTGAACCGAAATACAGAGTCAATCCGAGGTTCTGGCGGGCCACACCATATCAAATGGTGGTTTTCACCATTAAAGCCTTCCCTAAAATTATTATATGTCAAAATATGTCCAATATTGGACTTGTTTTGCTCGTGTTGGGCCGTGGAAGGCCATTGGACGGAGCGGATTGCCTAGATGTGGACCCCACCGGTGAAATCTGCAAGAAAACGGAAATTAAATAAAAATATATATATATCTCAACACAGCAGCCGCTGCTGCTGTGTCAGACGGCAGCAGGCGCTGCCTGCGCCAGCTTGATGTTTATATGTCATCTAACCCGTTCATCGGGTGGGCCACTCTCTGAAGTGGGCCCACCCCAAAAATCAGCATGATCTAAGGCTCAGGTGGCCCACACCGTATGAAACAGTGGGATTGAACATTTACCTTTGAAACCCTTTTTGGGTCCACAGAAGTCTTGGATCAAGGTGAAATTTGTTTTCACCCTTCATCTAGGTCTGCTTGACCTTATCAACGGTTTGGATGAAGCATAAACATTGTGGTGGGCCCCACATGGAGCCCACATAGATGTATGTGTTTCATTTCCACCGTCCGCCTGGACGGTGGAGCCCACTGTGATGATTGTGTGGAGCCCACTGTGATGATTGTGTGGAGCCCACTGTGATGCATGCGTGTGTGTGTGTGTGTGTGTGTGTGTGTGTGTGTGTGTATATATATATATATATATATATATATATATATATATATATATATATATTTTATATAGGTTTTCGCGTATTATGTATATATATATATATATATATATATATATATATATATATATATATATATATATATTTTTACTAATGTTGAGGCCCGTGATTGAGGCCCACCTTGATATATAGGTAAGGCCCACCTCAATTTGCTTAAGGCCTGTGATTGAGGCCCACTTGATATATATGTAAGGCCCACCTTAGTTACTTGTGGCCCATGATTGAGGCCCGCTTTGATATGCATGTAAGGCCCATGGGTCGAGGCCCATTGATGTATTAGGGGCCCATGGGTTATGGCCCATTAAAAATGTTTTGGGCCTATGGGTCAAGGCCCATTTGATGTACGTTTGGGGTCCCATTGGGGTGGACCATTTGTTACACATACGGCCCATAAGATTAGGCCCATTTGATGCACTCTAAGGCCCACGGGTCATGGTCCATTGCAATGCACATAAGGCCCATTGGTGCGGCCCAATGATGTGGCCCACTTAATGAATATAAGGCCCATATGATATGGCGCATTTGACGTATTTAAGGCCCAATGGGATGTACCTAAAGTCCATTGCAATGTACGATCCCAACATGGGTTATGTAATGATGTTTACGTCGGGCTGTACCTTGGGAGCAATGGTGGTTTGACGTCCCCATTGCAAGTATAGTGTTGGTTAAATGTCCGCATTATGACTTTCCCTAGGGCCCATTGTTAGGCTCGTACGTGTTATGTGCAGGCCGTCTAGGCCCATCTTCGTTATGCACATCATCCATCCTATATAACATGTTTAGTTCCATGATTCATGATCATATGCATCATACGTATGCTTGATATGAGAAATGACTGATCATAGCATATGCCTTCGGGTAGATTGTTTAAGGGCTCCCGTACAGGGGGTGTCGCCCTACATGAGCGCACGATACGCGCAGGATTGCTGCATGACTGAACAGTGTGATTCATGCATTTGCATTGTGTGATATGGTTACTGTACGCCCTGGCGATATCAGAGCCGTAGCCTCCACAGACGTATCGTGGTTGGCAGGATTGGATACAGAAAATACTGTTCTACATGGGGTGCGATAGATATCCCTGGGTGAAAGTCCCTAAACCCTTATGGTACTAGGAGGTTGCTCCAACGTCTAGACCGAGTGGATGCATGAGCGCTGAGTGCCGATTACCAGACGGTTGCGCTTTCCACTGTGTCGTGGTCGGTTGGAAGGGGGTGCGGCCTTACCCGCCCGAGAGTAGGGGGCAATGCTAGGCTGAGTCTGACCAGCTCGAGGAATGGGTCCGCTATTGACGAGCCGAGCCCGATATTGGCAGGCGGATAGTGAGGTCTTTTCCACTCACCTTATTGCGCGCGATGGGGCGGCAATCTGGCTTGGAGTGTACTAGACCCCGGTGATATTTCAGATTTTTGAGCTGTATTGATATGTGGACTTAGATGAGGATTTGCATGCTTGAGTTGCATTTCGCATTGCATGGCCTTGGTATGGCCGACATTATTCTTTGCACCGCATGGCCTTGGTACGGCTAATGGTATTCTTGGCATTCATCAGCATGTTCCGCATTACTCTGATACTGCATAACTATATTATCACCTTAAGCATACACTTTCACCACCCTCTAAGCTTTCCATAAGCTTATGCACGACCGTTGCATGCAGGTGACGTAGGATCGCAGCAGCGCTGAGGCTTGGGCGTATAGCTGATCTTTTGTGGAGCTTTTGGTCTATCATCATTGTATTTCCCTTATGCTCATTGTACTTGTAAAGTTTTTGATTATAGTGGAAATGTGATGGAGTTTTTGGTTGTTGTTGTGGGTTATGCCTTTGGTTATGCTTATTACGAATCAAACTGATGTTGAAAATCCTCCTTGTAGCATCCCAGGATCGGAACCTGGCGAATGGGTGCTGGGAGCCGAGAATGGGGTTCTATTGAGGCTGTCGGCGCCGGATTTCGCGATCGGGAATTTTGTGATCCCGGTTTCCGAGTTTGGTGCGTGACAGAAGTTGGTATCAGAGCATAACTCGGGAATAACCAAAAACAACATTACATGTCTGCTATAAATGATTTAAGTCCTAAAGTTCGGATAGCCTAGCGATCTTTTATTATCGACCCTTAACGAGCGTGCCTCCGTGAGTTTTCAAAGTTGATAGGCACCTTCGCTCTTTCCTGTAGGACATGGCGCGCAGGAGAGTGACCCGATTGACTCCCGCACCACCACCTGAGACTCCGACTCCACCACCTGCGGTTCCCGCACTACCACCTACGATTCCTGCTCCATCACCCGAGATTCCTGCTGCCCAGCCTGAGGATGCCGCTCCTCTACCAGGGATTCATGCTGCCCAGCCTATGGGTGCAGCTCCTCCACCAGAGACCGGTGCGGAGCCGACCGTATCTGTGAGTGCTTCCCAGTTACAGCAGATGCTGCAGGCTGTGACGGCCGCACTTCAGGGGCAGGGCAGACCCCCAGTCGTTTCACCAGCACAGGCAGAGCAGGAGCGCTCGAGTGCCCTCCTTCGAGAGTTCCGACGCCTCGATCCCCCGCATTTTCAGGGTGAGCCAGACCCGACCGTGGCTGAGAGATGGCGCGCCGATGTGGAGAAGATATTTGAGACGATGGGATGCGCGACTGAGCGGCGAGTCCGATTAGCCGTATTTCTTCTTCATGGTGAGGCTGAGCACTGGTGGGCGTCAGTCTCCCGAGCAGCAGGCGCTGACTTTGTATGGACCTGGGAGGATTTTGTGGATCGGTTTGACCGACAGTATTTTCCTGATCACATCCGACGGCAGCGAGCGTTGGAGTTTGAGGCCTTGGTGCAGGGTGATATGACAGTGGCTCAGTATGCCGCTCGTTTTGTAGCAGTCCCGATTTGCACCTTATTTAGTGGATGATGAGGAGCGGAGAGCCCGCCAATTTGAGGGTGGCTTGCGTTACGGTCTTCGAGGCCGTGTTATTGGGCATGAGCTCCCTACCTTCGAGGAAGTGGTGCGGAAGGCCCAGATTTTTGAGGCTGAGTGGGACGGTTCTCAGTCTGATCGCGGTCAGAGGAGAGACCGGAAGAGGCAGGCTTCTTCCAGTGATACCCAGCAGGGTCGACCTCAGCAGAGGCGCACAGGTCGCCCAGCCTTCCGAGCGCCAGCAGCACCTCCAGCACCTCCAGCACCACCTCCGAGGCAGTTCACCGGCACTTGTTTTAGGTGCGGTGCGGCAGGACACCGTATGTGGGAGTGTCCTCGTCCCCAGCAGCAGCAGCAGAGAGGTCCACAGCAGCCTCCACCACCACAGCAGCAGCAGAGACCCCCACAGCAGCAGCGACAGTAGCCCCCACCACCGAGGCCACCTCAGCAGCAGCATCAGCACCAGCCTCCGAGGCCGCAGCAGCAGAGGCAGCAGTTTCGACCGCCTTAGCGACCCCGCAGAGGACAGACGCTCGTAGGGGACAGGCACCTCCTCACCGGGTTGGCTCGTGCTCGATACTATGCGGCCCAACAGTAACATCAGTCATCTGGAGGATCGTTGAGGGTATACTTCCAGGATCTGCATGCATTGCACGTGTGTTGTTTGATCTCGTGCATCGCATTCTTTTGTGGCCGAGAGTTTTTGCCGATCGATTGGTTTGCCATTGGAGTTCGCTCATGAGGGGTTGCCGATACAACTCCCTTAGGGAAGATCGCGTAGTTGGGCCGATTTTGCTCATCTTGCCCCGTTCTGGTTGGGGATATCTTTTTGCCTGCCGATCTGTTTGCTTTGCCTATGTCCGAGTTCGACGTCATCCTGGGCATGGATTGGCTTGCCGAGTACCACGCCATATTGGATTGTTCCGCGAGGACAGTCACGTTTTGTATACCTGGCTTGCCGCAGTTCCAGTTCATTGCTGAGCCCAGAGGAGAGCCGTTGTCTTGTTTGATGTCTTGTGCCATAGAGGAGCCCATAGTGGTGAGCATCGACCAGTTGCCTGTGGTTTGCGATTTTCCCGATGTGTTTCAGGAGATTCCGGGATTACCGCCTCGTCGACTCACCGAGTTTCAGATTGATCTCGTGCCCGGTACTGCGCCTATTTCAAAGGCCCCATATCGTATGGCACCATTGGAGTTGCGGGAACTGCAGAAGCAGTTGGATGAGTTGCGCGAGTTAGGCTTTATCCGTCCGAGCAGTTCGCCGTGGGGAGCGCCGGTACTCTTCGTGAAGAAGAAGGATGGCTCGTTGAGGCTCTGCGTAGATTACCGCGAGCTCAACAAGGTCACAATCAAGAACAAGTACCCGCTCCCGAGGATTGATGATTTGTTTGATCAGCTGCAGGGTGCACAGTTCTTTTCGAAGATTGACTTGCGTTCCGGTTATCATCAGATTCGGGTCCGAGAGGAGGACATTCCGAAGACAGCATTCAGGACGCGTTATGGTCATTTCGAGTTTCAGGTCATGTCCTTTGGACTGACCAATGCGCCAGCAGTGTTCATACAGCTGATGAACGAGGTCTTCCGTCCGTATCTCGATCAGTTTGTTGTAGTCTTCATCGACGACATTCTTATTTATTCGAGGACTCGTGAGGAGCATGAGCAGCATTTGGAGGTTACGTTGCAGACCCTCCGCGCACACTAGTTGTATGCGAAGCTGGAGAAGTGCGAGTTTTGGCAGGAGGAGGTAAAGTTCCTCGGTCACGTGGTGACGAGGGAGGGTGTCGCAGTGGACCCCTCGAAGGTTGAGGCAGTGCATCAGTGGGACCAGCTCACGACTGCGTCCGAGATCCGTAGTTTCCTTGGTTTAGCGGGCTACTATCCGCGTTTCATTGAGGGCTTCTCTCGTATTGCAGCCCCGTTGACCAGGTTGACCCGGAAGGGCGTGGAGTTTATTTGGAGTGACGCCTATGAGTGAGCATTTATGGAGTTAAAGGACCGTCTGACGTCCGCTCCTGTCCTCACTCTTCCTTCTGGGAGTGACGGATTTATTGTATTTACCGATACCTCGCATATTGGTTTGGGTGCTGTCCTGATGCAGCACGGGAGACCAGTGGCCTTCGCGTCTCGCCAGCTCAAGGTTCATGAGCTGAACTACCCCACGCATGATTTAGAGTTGGCTGCAGTTGTCTTCGCACTGAAGGTGTGGAGACACTATCTCTATGGGGTTAGGTTCGAGCTCTTTTCTGATCATAAGAGCTTGAAGTACCTCTTCTCGCAGTCTGAGTTGAATATGAGGCAGAGGCGTTGGATGGAAGTCCTGAAGGACTATGATTTCGATCTCCAGTACCATCCGGGTAAGGCGAACGTGGTGGCGGATGCCCTCAGCCGTCAGCCACGAGGCCTGGTGGCGCATATGATGATTCAGGAGTGGCGGATGCTCGAGGATATAGCAGAGTACGACTTTGAGTTTGGCTTGCAGTCTTCTATTGTGCAGTTATCGAGCCTGTCGATTCAACCCTCTCTTGTCGCAAGGGTGATGAGTCATTACAGATTTATATAAATGAGGTGACATCTGAGAGTCAGGCAGATTGGCAGATTGGTACAGATGGTGGACTTCGCTTCAGAGGCCGATTATGTGTCCCGGATATTCCTGAGCTTCGTAGAGATCTTATGACCGAGGCACATCGATCGCGGTTTTCTATCCATCCTGGCTCGACGAAGATGTACCGCGATATGAGGCGACAGTATTTTTGGGCGGGGATGAAGCGCCAGATCGCCAGCTTTGTGGCCGAGTGTGACACGTGCCAGCGTGTCAAGGCCGATCATCAGAGACCCCCTGGTCTATTGCAGCCGTTGAGTGTCCCGATGTGGAAGTGGGAGCACGTGTCGACAGATTTCATTATGGGCTTGCCGAGGACTCAGCGTGGTCATGACGCCATCTGGGTTGTCGTTGATCGACTAACGAAGTCGGCACATTTTATTGTGATACGTGCGACTTGGCCTTTGGACCGGCTTGCGAGATTATTCATCGAGGATATTGTGAGACTGCATGGCGTTCCAGTCTCGATCGTTTCTGACCGAGACCCGAGGTTCACGTCTCAGTTTTGGGGGAGCTTCCAGAGAGCGATGGGTTCTGATTTGCAGCTCAGCACCGCGTACCATCCGCAGACCGATGGCCAGACCGAGAGGGTCAACCAGATCCTTGAGGATATGCTTCGGGCCTGCGCGATTGATTTCGGAGGTAGCTGGGATGAGCATCTGCGATTGGCTGAGTTTTCATACAATAACAGCTATCAGGCGACCATCGGCATGGCTCCTTTCGAGGCACTATATGGCAGACCATGTAGATCACCAAGTTGTTGGACCGAGGTTGGAGAGCGTCGTCTCTTAGGTCCCGAGCTTGTGCAGGAGACGTCAGAGGCTATTGATATCATCAGGCAGAGGATGCGCACAGCTCAGAGCCGGCAGAAGAGTTTTGCTGATCGTCGGCGTCGTCCCTTGGAGTTTGATGTAGGGGACCATGTGTATCTCAAGGTCTCGCCCATGAAGGGCGTAGTTCGATTTGGAGCGAAGGGCAAGCTTGCCCCAAGATTCATAGGACCTTTTGAGATCACTGGGCGCGTTGGTGCCGTGGCCTATCGGCTTGCCTTGCCATCTCAGTTGTCTGGCGTCCACAACATTTTTCATGTCTCCATGTTGAGGAAGTGTGGGTCAGACATCGTTCCTGTTATCGATTGGCAGCCGTTAGAGGTTCGTGAGGACGCTTCCTATATTGAGCAGCCAGTCCGTATCCTTGATCGGAAGGAGCAGGTCCTCCGGACCAAGGTCATCCCGTTGGTGAAGGTTCAGTGGGGTCACCATTCTGTTGAGGAGGCTTCTTGGGAGCGCGAGGCTGAGATTCGAGAGCGTTATCCCTATCTTTTTGATGATTGATTATGTGTTGTATGTTGTATGTTATCTCTGATTTTATATAGTGATGTTATGTTTCTTCTCCCTCTTGAGTTCTGCCTTACTGCCTAGTTGCGATTATTGTGTAAATTTCGAGGACGAAATTTCTATTAGGAGGGGAGAGCTGTAAGCCCCGTATCCTAGACCGTACTTTCCATAGGCTTCCACGGTCTTTCCGGTCAAATTCCGGCAACCTTCGACCCTTAACCGATATTTGCGCGCCCTTGATTCTCATGTCGTCAACCCAAGTCGACTCAACCCAGGACTTGTACCTTAGCGACCGCGTCGTCGCCGCGGTTCCAATGCCGCGACTCACGCGCTGATGCAATGCTCTGGTTGGGAGATGTGGGCCAGCGCTCGGTGCGAGGAAATGCCGCGCGTGCGAATTTCGAGAGAATCTCTACAATGTGTCACATCAATCAATCAATCCCATCAATCCCATCATGTCAAGTACACATCAACTTTCACCCTTTCCCAAGCAAGCCCCAAAAGTCAAAAAGTTTCTTACAACCCATAACTCCTCTTACACCTTTTGCCAAAAAAGTCAAAAATCTCTTACACCCCCATCCCTCTCTCCCATCCATCACTCCATCACCCATCACTCCCTCTCCCTCTCTCTCCCTTACAAGTCTCTCTCTCATTTCAACTCTCCCATAAGCAAAAATTCATACGTATGAGCCTCTCCCATTTCCTCCCAAGCTACATGTGTGGCCCACCTTTCCATCCTTAGATCTCTCATCTCAACCATCCATTTCTCATCTTCCTCCATCAAAGAGGAGCACAAGGAGCTAAGGAAGCCAAGGGAGCAAGAAGATCAAGTGGTGGGTGCCTTGATAGGGTAGATTTTGATATTTTTAAGATGGGCCAAGTGAGGCCAACCGATCAATGGTTTGGATCTCACTTTGGACCCTAAGATGTGGCCGATGGCCCACTTGGATCATCATGATCATTCCATGATGGGGCCATTCTCCATGGACCCCATCATGATGTTTATTTTCTTACATGCTTAGGGTCATCTAGACCGTCTATTTTAGTGGAGAAGGGATCTCCACCGTTGGATTTCAATTTCATGGACCCACATGTAATGGGACCCATTTGATGTATGATTTGATGCAAGGGAGGGCCCATAGTGCCGGGGTCCCTCCATCACGCGGATCTCATTCTCTATATCTCTCTCCTATCTTTTCTTTTCCTTATTTTCCTTATCTTACTATGATTGTGTGGCCCACTTGAATGGACCCCACCATGAGGTAGGTATTTTATCCAAACCATTTATAAGTGGGGCCCATCTTATATGTGTAGTACCCATGACTTGGTGGCCCACCTAAGCAGGGCCCACCTCCAAAGTATGTGCCAAGTCCAGCGTCCAGGGACGCTGGACGTTGCTGGAAGGAAACACAAATATCAGCTTTTTCCAAGGCTTTGGGATGGTCCACTCATGTAGGCCCCACCTTGATGCATGTTTTCGATCCGCGCTGTCCAATCCCTTCTCAACCCTATTTCAGGCGTTGAACCGAAATACAGAGTCAATCCGAGGTTCTGGCGGGCCACACCATATCAAATGGTGGTTTTCACCATTAAAGCCTTCCCTAAAATTATTATATGTCAAAATATGTCCAATATTGGACTTGTTTTGCTCGTGTTGGGCCGTGGAAGGCCATTGGACGGAGCGGATTGCCTAGATGTGGACCCCACCGGGGAAATCTGCAAGAAAACGGAAATTAAATATTAAAAAAAATATATCTCAACACAGCAGCCGCTGCTGCTGTGTCAGAAGGCAGCAGGCGCTGCCTGCGCCAGCGTCCGGGCGGACGGACGCATGTACAGCCACCCACGGCTGTAGCCGTGGGCCCCACCTTGATGTTTATATGTCATCTAACCCGTTCATCGGGTGGGCCACTCTCTGAAGTGGGCCCACCCCAAAAATCAGCATGATCTAAGGCTCAGGTGGCCCACACCGTATGAAACAGTGGGATTGAACATTTACCTTTGAAACCCTTTTTGGGTCCACAGAAGTCTTGGATCAAGGTGAAATTTGTTTTCACCCTTCATCTAGGTCTGCTTGACCTTATCAACGGTTTGGATGAAGCATAAACATTGTGGTGGGCCCCACATGGAGCCCACATAGATGTATGTGTTTCATTTCCACCGTCCGCCTGGACGGTGGAGCCCACTGTGATGCGTGCGTGTGTGTGTGTGTGTATATATATTTATATGTATATATATATAATATTATATTTCATATAATATTATATGTATTATGTATATATATATATTATATACTATATTATATATATATATATATATATATATATATATATATATATATATTTACTAATGTTGAGGCCCGTGATTGAGGCCCACCTTGATATATAGGTAAGGCCCACCTCAATTTGCTTGAGGCCCGTGATTGAGGCCCACTTGATATATATGTAAGGCCCACCTCAGTTACTTGTGGCCCATGATTGAGGCCCGCTTTGAAATGCATGTAAGGCCCATGGGTTGAGGCCCATTGATGTATTAGGGGCCCATGGGTTATGGCCCATTAAAAATGTTTTGGGCCTATGGGTCAAGGCCCATTTGATGTACATTTGGGGTCCCATTGGGGTGGACCATTTGTTACACATACGGCCCATAAGATTAGGCCCATTTGATGCACTCTAAGGCCCACGGGTCATGGTCCATTGCAATGCACATAAGGCCCATTGGTGCGGCCCAATGATGTGGCCCACTTAATGAATATAAGGCCCATATGATATGGCCCATTTGACGTATTTAAGGCCCAATGGGATGTACCTAAAGTCCATTGCAATGTACGATCCCAACATGGGTTATGTAATGATGTTTACGTCGGGCTGTACCTTGGGAGCAATGGTGGTTTGACGTCCCCATTGCAAGTATAGTGTTGGTTAAATGTCCGCACTATGACTTTCCCTAGGGCCCATTGTTAGGCTCGTACGTGTTATGTGCAGGCCGTCTAGGCCCATCTTCATTATGCACATTATCCATCCTATATAACATGTTTAGTTCCATGATTCATGATCATATGCATCATACGTATGCTTGATATGAGAAATGACTGATCATAGCATATGCCTTCGGGCAGATTGTTTAAGGGCTCCCGTACAGGGGGTGTCGCCCTACATGAGCGCACGATACGCGCAGGATTACTGCATGACTGAATAGTGTGATTCATGCATTCGCATTGTGTGATATGGTTACTGTACGCCCTGGCGACATCAGAGCCGTAGCCTCCACAGACGTATCGTGGTTGGCAGGATTGGATACCGGAAATACTGTTCTACATGGGGTGCGATAGATATCCCTGGGTGAAAGTCTCTAAACCCTTATGGTACCAGGAGGTTGCTCCAACGTCTAGACCGAGTGGATGCATGAGCGCTGAGTGCCGATTACCAGACGGTTGCGCTTTCCACTGTGTCGTGGTCGGTTAGAAGGGGGTGCGGCCTTACCCGCCCGAGAGTAGGGGGCAATGCTAGGCTGAGTCTGACCAGCTCGAGGAATGGGCCCGCTATTGACGAGCCGAGCCCGATATTGGCAGGCGGATAGTGAGGTCTTTTCCACTCACCTTATTGCGCGCGATGGGGCGGCAATCTGGCTTGGAGTGTACTAGACCCCGGTGATATTCCAGATCTTTGAGCTGTATTGATATGTAGACTTAGATGAATATTTGCATGCTTGAGTTGCATTTCGCATTGCATGGCCTTGGTATGGCCGACATTATTCTTTGCACCGCATGGCCTTGGTACGGCTAATGGTATTCTTGGCATTCATTAGCATGTTCCGCATTACTCTGATACTGCATAACTGTATTATCACCTTAAGCATACACTTTCACCACCCTCTAAGCTTTCCATAAGCCTATGCACGACCGTTGCGTGCAGGTGACGTAGGATCGCAGCCGCGCTGAGGCTTGGGCGCGTAGCTGATCTTTTGTGGAGCTTTTGGTCTATCATCATTGTATTTCCCTTATGCTCATTGTACTTGTAAAGTTTTTTATTATAGTGGAAATGTGATGGAGTTTTTGGTTGTTGTTGTGGGTTATGCCTTTGGTTATGCTTATTACGAATCAAACTGATGTTGAAAATCCTCCTTGTAGCATCCCAGGATCAGAACCTGGCGAATGGGCGCTGGGAGCCGAGAATGGGGTTCTACGGAGGCTGTCGGCGCCGGATTCGGCGATTGGGAATTTTGTGATCCCGGTTTCCGAGTTTGGGGCGTGACATCACACTTCTACCAATAGTTGGTATCCAATCTTTATTGTTCCTTGTTGAGTGATCCACTTAAGTCATAGATTGGGATGATTTCCCCCCCTGAACCTAACAGAGAGGGTCACACCTGATGGACGGACTGGATTTCATGAATTAACATGTGTGTTGAGTTTCATATCTACAAAATCTTTCTTGAAGTGGTTGTGGAAATCGGATTGCGTACTGAGTTACTCAGTACGCTTTTATTGTACTGAGAAAACTCAGTTGGGCCCACTGTGAATTTATGTGGTTTATCCACACCGTCCATCCATTTTTACTTCTAATTTTAGGGGTTGATCCCAAAATTGAAGTAAATCCAAAGCTCAAGTGGACCATTACATAGGAAACAGTGTGGAATAATGATTTCCACCGTTGAAACCTTCTTAGGGTCTAAAGTAATTTTTATTTGTCATCCAACCTGTTCATAAGATCACAAAGACATGGATGAAGAGAAACCACAAACATCAGCTTGATCCAAAACTTCTTTGGCCTCCAAAAAAATTTCAATGGTAGAGGTTCAATCAAACTATTTCCTGTGGTGTGGTCCACTTGAGATTTTAATTTGCTCTTTTTTGGAATCAAGCCCTAAAATTATCTGTTAACATGAATTAACAGAGTGGATAAAATAAATAAATAACAGTGGACCCCACACAGTTTACTCAGTACGCTAAGGGTACTGAGTTACTCAGTATGCAATCCCCTTCCGCAGTTGTGAGGGGGATTTTGGTCATTCTTCCTTACATATTTAACTCCAGATTACAAGCATTCCCAACTTCCCATAAAGGTCTCCTTTGAGCATCCACGAAACGGCCCAGTAAATTAGTGCTCGAAATGGCCTGGTTTTGTTTGTTTTCTTATCTTTATGTTTCTAGCCTGGTTTGGATCTTGCGAGTGACAAGAGGGTCAAGTCCATTGTGGATCTGTTTTTATAATGTACACACATATGCATGCACGTGTGTGTGTGTGTATTATATTATATATGTGCAATGTGATGATTGAAAGCATTAGGAAAGTGGCAAAAGATGTTATAACAGTATCTAGAGGGAAAACCCAATCATATAAGGAAATTCGGTGGTGTAATGATGATGTACAAAAGGCTATTAATGAGAAACATTTATGTTTCAAAGCCTGACAAGGGACTATAAACAATAAAATTCTTGAATAATATATATAGAAATGCCAAAAAGACAACTGAGATAGTGAGGCTAAAATTAAGACTTATGATGATCTTTACGATAGATTGGGGACAAGAAAAGGTGAGAAAGCATGTCTTCAAACTTGCAAAAATGAGAGAGGAAGAGTTGGGGCTTAGATCATGTTATATCCATTAAGATCGATGACCAGAGGGTACTAGTTAAGGACAATGAGATCAATAAAAGGTAGAAAAGCTGTTTTCATAACCTGGTAAATAACAATCACTTAGAGAGCATCGGGTAGAAGAACAACAAATTCAATGACGTCGGAGTCCATAAATACTTTCTTAGGATTAGAATATCTAGAGTGAAAGAAGCTTTGAGAAAAGATGAAAACAAGAAAGGCCCATGGACTAGATGGTATATAAATAGAGGTTTGGAAGTGTATGGGAGGTATTGGGTTATTTTGGTTGGTATAGTTGTTCAATAAGATTATAAGATTGAAGAAAATATCAGTCGCATGGAGGAAAAGTACCGTGGTACCCATTTATAAGAATAAAGGAGACATATGGAGCTGCACTAACTATCATGGGATTAAACTTACGAGCCATACTATGGAACTTTGGGAAAGAGATTGAGCAAAGACTAAGGCATTGGACGAATGTACTAGAAAATCAGTTTGGTTTTATGTTAAGGAGGTCTACCATTGGAGCGATTTTCCTACTTAGACAATTGATGGGGAAATATTGGGAGGAAGAGGGATCTCCACTTGACTTAGAGAGCTTACGATAAGGTCTAAAGAGTTATTTTGTTGGGTGTTGGGAAAAAAATGAGTATAAAGATGATATATTGACATGATTAAGGATATGCATGGGCAAGTAGCAATGTTGTCAAAATCATACGATTTGCATCGTATCGTACCATCGTATGATACAAATCGTATGGTTGAATCACAAATCAAGATGAATCGTACAAATTTTAGCATGAATCATACGATTCATAGCAAATCGCACAATTCAATTTTCTGTGCAGAAAACTGGCATCGATCGGTATAAATTTTGGTCTTTTTTTTATTTTTTTGTTTTTTGTTTTTTGTTTTTGTTTTTTGCAATGTTTTTTTAGGGCTCTCTTTTAAAAGGTATTTAGGCCTCACTCTCATTAGAATAACTTATATTTTGCAACTTTTGACAGATTTTGGGGACTTTTGGAGTTTGTGGGTTATAGGAAACCTAGAGAAATAAATCAATATATCTTTTTTGTCGCTTAACAGAATCGAACGCTGCTTGTCGCATTCGATTTCTACATTAAAGTTATTCATTTCTATTTTATTTCTTTCATATATTGGTGAAAATATGGGTTTTTTGTAAAAGAAAAATAGAATATTTTGATTTCTTTCATTTTCTTTTTCAGTTTTTTGCATTTCTTTTTTAGGGCTTTTGGGTTTAAAAGCTATTTCTACTCATACATATATTATAATATCACTTATTTTCTTTCTTTTGAGAAAAAAGTGGTGAGATTTGGAGTTTATGTGGGCCCAATGTTTTAAATATCGTTATCGCGTAATGTATCGCACCCTTGGGATACTAATACATATTGGTTATCACATGGGATATATTGGTTGTATCGCATAATGTATCATTGTTGTTGGGAAACACCGGAACATTGTGAAATTGGTCGGATTTTTTAAGGTTCAAGGATTGTGAAAAAGACATCAATACACACTTAGAAATCAAAATATTACAAACTAAAAAAATAAAAAGTGCACATAATAGGGGTTTCCTTTGTATGGGGTCCTAATACATGCACTGTCCAACTGATCTAATGCAAATATATTTAAAGTCTATTCATATAATTTATAAACATAAGAAGACATGTATGGAAACACAAGCAATACATTCAAAAGCAAAAGAAGAATCACTATATGAGGCTACATGTTTGATTTTGTGTTTGGATACAAAGATTGCAACTGATTAGCAAGAAATTGAGAAGTTTTGATTTTTCCCAATTTTCTACAACTTTCCCCAAATCTTGAAATCGAAGCTCCAAATCCATGATTTTTCATGGAAAACATCAAGAATCATAGATTTGTAACCATTTGACACTGATTTAACGTGATTTACAAAAAAAAAAAAAAAAGGGATCGAAAATTGAAGATGCTCACCGGATCGAATAAGTGAGATATATCGGCACTACCTATGCATTTCGTATCGCACATGTGGGATACAAGATATATCGTGTGATATATTGGCCGATATTGTCGATATTTAAAACAGTGTGGGCCTAAATTTTTTTTTTTCAAGAGTTTTCTCATTTATTTCAAATTTTTACTAGTTTTCACTAGTATTTAATCAATTTATAATCATATAGAAAACTTGCATGTACATGGGATGGGAAAAGGAGTTATTGTTTGAACTTGAGTATGACATGATGATACAAATACAACACATTGACAATGAATCAATGATATATCTTTTTGTTTTTTCATATTCATGACAAAATGGATGATTGATGTGTTTTTTTAATTTTTTGATCTATATACAATTTTTATATTTTCTATGACATGTTTTATGAAAATCTGAAAAAAAAATTAAAAAAATTACGATTTACGATACGATAACGATTATGACAACATTGGAGAGCAATAACAAATGTGAGGACCACTAGTGGAGAAAAGTGAGTTTTCAATTACTCTAGGCTTGCACCAGGGGTTGGCATTGAGCCCATACATTCTCGCATTGTTTGTGGACGAGTTAACGAGGCATTTATAGGAAGAGATTTCTTTGTGTATGTTGTTTGCACATGACATAGTTTTGATTGACAAGATGAGGGAGGGTAGAAACGCAAAGCAAGATTTATGGATAGGTGCTTTGGATTATGAAGGATTTAAAATTAACTATATGGAGTGCAATTTTAGTAAAAATAGTAGTGGGAATGAGGTATTAGTTAAGATCCTTGACCAAGAAGTTTCCCAAAATGATCACTTTCAATATCTTGGGTCAATAATTGATGAGAGTGGAGAGATTGAGAAGGGTGTTGATTATATGGAGTGCAATTTTAGTAACAATAGAAGTGAGAACGAGGAATTAATTAGGAGTGTAAACCAAGAAGTTTCCCAAAATGACCACTTCCGATATCTTGGGTCAATAATTCATGAGTGGAGAGATTGAGAAGGGTGCTGAATATATGGAGTGCAATTTTAGTAACAATAGAAGTGAGAACGAGGAATTAATTAGGAGCGTTGACCAAGAAGTTTCCCAAAATGACCACTTCCGTTATCTTGGGTCGATAATTCATGAGAGTGGAGAGATTGAGAAGGGTGTTGAATATATGGAGTACGATTTTAGTAACAACAGAAGTGAGAATGAGGAATTAATTAGGAGTGTTGACCAAGAAGTTTCCCAAAATGACCACTTCCGATATCTTGGGTCAATAATTCATGAGTGGAGAGATTGAGAAGGGTGCTGAATATATGGAGTGCAATTTTAGTAACAATAGAAGTGAGAACAAGGAATTAATTAGAGTGTTGACCAAGAGGTTTCCCAAAATGACCACTTCTGATATCTTGGGTCGATAATTCATGAGAGTGGAGAGATTAAGAAGAAATGGAGACGTGCCTTTGGATTAGATTTTTATCTAATCGTCATGTAACACTCAAACTGAAAGGGAAATTTTATAGGATGGCTATAATACCAGCCATGCTTATGGGATAGAATAATGGGCAGTCAGGGAATAACATGTTCATAGGATGAGTGTAGCTGAAATTAGGATGTTTAGATGGATGAGTGGCAAGACAAGGATAGAATTAGATATGAATGCATCCTAGGGAACTTAGAAGTAGCACTAATAGGTAATAAGATGAGGGAAAGTAGACTTAGATGGTTTGTTTATGTGCAACAGAGACCAAGAACTTCGCCAGTTAGGAGTGATGTGGTACAAGTTGAAGGCTCTAGAAGTGCAAGGGGAAGGCCCAAAATGACGTGGGCAGAGGTAGTAAGAGAAGACTTGAAGACCTATGGCCTGACTCAAGTGATGGCCCTTGATAGAGTGGAATGGTATAGAAGGATTCATGTAACCGTCCGGGGGAGGGATGATCTTGATTACTCCAGCCATTTCTGGTGTTTGGGTGGTTCTTTGGCCAGCAAGATCATCACAACTCCCCCAGCTATTCCATATTAGTGGATGGTATATCCCCTTTAAAGCCCCTGATATATGGCAATACTACAAATATGCACTCGCTTATTCTCATCAAAATACGTCAATAAAGGGGTCATTTTGGAATTGCGAAAGTACGAAAACATTCACCATGCCTACTTCAACTTCTGCTCTTTGCTGCTGCATAGTAGTGATAATGTATATATATGTAACCCTTTTGCACTAACGCTGATTGAAAAGCTATCTTTACATCTCTCGTGATGTTGGTTTTTCTTGTGATGCTTTCAGGTGGACCTACAATGATCCTCTTCGAGCGAAATATAATGCTAAAATGGCCGGCATGAATGCACAGATAACTAAGCCAAAAGGAAGCAAGAAGCTCAAGGATTGGGAGTCCCATTAATTTATTCTGTGAATCCATGTCTTGAGGTTCAAAAATCTACTTCACCTGGGACTTGCAAGAGAAATGCCATTTGGATTGTGGTTATATAGACGGTGGATCTGTTTGCTGTCTCCCTCTTTTTCTTCTTTTTTTCCCTCTACACATCTGCACGGGCAAATGCTTGTATTGAAGTAGGTGGTGTGTCATTTAGCCCGTTTCACTTCCAGTCTCCATTTCCATCAGACTTCTAATCATTTGTGGTAGTATTTCATCGGATTTCAATATAAACAATATGCAGGCACTTTTATGTTTCCAATGGGACATTCTTGTTCCGGCCATCTTTGATTAGAGGAATCATACAATCCTTGACGTGAGGATATGTACACTTCTGATTTTCATTTGTCCAAGTAGGGTCCAAGGTCGGTACTGAGACAAACATGGGTGGACTGTGCCTTTAATATCTCCCTGGTGGGACAGTTGTAACCCACTGATGGGTAGATGATTAAGGAAAGAAATACAACACCTTCCACATTCAGGAGTAAAAGAAAGGCCAGATATTTGGTGGTTAGGATCTCCAGAGCCAATCAGATACAAGCTGGATTGCTAACCATGGACCTCACTCATAGAAACTGCATTGGACCAACTGATGCTGCACATTGTTTGTTTATTTATTTTTCCATTATTCCAACGTTCCATTCCTTTTCTCAACCAGCCAATCCTGACCCTTAAAAAAAAAAATGGACTCTGTAATGGTTTCATAATATAACTTGATGATAAGGGTTTGAACTGATGCTAACATCAGCAAAAAAACAAAAAACAAAATATTCTACACCTAGTCAAAATTTACAAGATTCGTCTAAGTAGAGACTCGTTCGTCAACTGAGCTGAGTCCAAGTTCCTTGTTTTTGAACAATGACTCAACATGAGTTCGCATGTCTATTCTGTTCTCTGTGCATGTTCGTCCATCTGGTGTACTTCTGTTTTGAATGTTCCACAACACAAGAATTGCATTGATTTGGAAGTTCTATACGATCTCATATGCTGAATTTATGGACCGTTAGCTACTTGTTTAACCATCCATTTCGAGGCAGTTGGGCTGCCTACTTGTGCTTTAACCATCTGTATGAAAGCGTTTAAGCCGATGGTGATAGAAGCTGCAGGTTGGTCAGGCAACATGCGCATAGCAATATTCACCAAAATCAGAATGAGGACTGAAACTAGTCTTAATTAAGGGAGAGAGAATCGTGAAAAGATGGTGTTTGAAAGTCTGTTTTGAATGATTTTCTGTGAGCAGTGGCATTGATGGAGGCCTTTCTAACGAAGATGTGTGGTCTGTTGACGATGGAAGGGTTTAAATGAGATTTTTTTTGTTTTTTTTGTTTTTTTTTTTTTGGTTGTTCCCTAATGGATTTTGATAAAAACAAAATTAAGGAATGGTTGTAGTTGTTGCTGCTGTAGGATTTGTTGATAGTTGCTTGATGCCTGGCCCTTGATTTTTTATTTTTTTTTGGAGTTGAAAGGGCCATTCCAAGAGGCATGTTGTGTGTAAATTTCCTCTAGGATGCACACAATGCGGGAGAGTTGGGTGGAAGAATCTGCTTGAACAATGGTGGTTTGGTTTTGAATGCAAATAGAATCTATCCTGGTTTTCTTTTGTTTTGAAAATTTTCTCCGTTTGATGCTTCGCATCTTTTGGATGATCCAAACGATGGTTTCTAGACTCAGAAAAGTCGACTCGGACTCAGTACAACCGGATCCAGTTTGACATCCGAGTTGGGTAAGTTGGGCAGATTCAGTCCCAAGCTTGACTGGGCTCAGGAACTGAGTGAGCCAGTCCCAAGTCGCAGAGTCTTTCAGCCGTGATCCTAACCCTTTAATGGATCGTGCATAGGTCCATTTCAAAGCAACATTGATTAGGTGCCACGCACAAACATGCAACAGGCGGCCAGCAAAACACCCAGTTAAGGTAGCTCTTCAAGGATGTCACGAAACTGAGAATTCTACTCATCAAAAATGATCCATGGTTTGTGAAATGAATAATTTATTGGATTCTCAGGCAGCATATCACACATCATACTCGGGCACTCAGAAAGTGTAATGCAGGACGTGTTTACTAAGTCAACAGTAGTGTGTGTAGTAGCCCTGTGAGTCTCAACACAGAGGTTATGGGTTCAGGTACCCATGTGGTTTTTTTTTTTTTTTTTAAAAAAAATTATTTTTAAAGAGCCGACGGTGCCAAAATCGGATTGGTTGTTTGAACAATTCCAACCTTTGATTAATTAAAAATCCTGCAGCAGTAATTATGTAGAGCATGCATTGTGGATTAAGATCTCTAATGAAACTGTAACTAAGATGAGATCAAATCATTTTTAGGTGTCTACACGCAAGAAAAAGCCTAAAAAACTCTGGCTTATGGAAGATCTAACCTTCCATCGTGATCACCAGTCTCCCAACCAACACCATCCCTCTCAAATTTGTTCACAATTACTCGTCTTCGTACATAATATTAGTGGTACGAAAGCAAGGAGTTATCAATCTTTCTATGTTTTTTTTTTTCATCAGATCGTTTTATTTTCATTATTTTCGATCTACTAAGGAAAGTATATTTATATCATTCAAAAAATGTACAATGGCTTTATTTAAACTAAGCCATTTTAGCAGTTAAGCCATGTTAGTTTGGAGTCATCATATAAACCAAGCTCACTGAAATTGCACGGATTTTCTACCACGGCACGTGGAAATTTAGTAGAGCTTAGTTTTATATCTAAGTCTAGGGGGAGGGGGTGAAGTAACTAGGACCACTTAAAATTCTGTCTAATTAAATTAATTTACCAATTAAATGTAATTAAGGTGTAGGGGTCCTATTCTCATATACTACGAAATATTTAACTAATTGACCTACTAGTTTATGGGTGAGATAGTGATATATCAAGTGTGTGCAATTGAGTTAAACACTAAGCATTCAATTTATTCATGCGTTCATATCTACTAATTTGACTCATGAGCATAAATAGAAATGTACGCAATTCATAATCATAAACACAACGATATATAGTGATTCGACTAATTGCCAACACCACCCTTGGTTGACGCACTCTCCTCGAGTGTACCGAATTCCACTATCTTAGAAATTTTCAATAGGTTCACCCTTAACCTTTACAATGGTTTTATAAGTTTACTACAAACCTACACATACACACCTATATGGATGGACCATGTACCTACCCATGTCGGTGACAATTCTACATAAAGACCTACATGTAGTCACCTATATTGGTGGAATACGTTTTCACATGTGTCAGTGGTTCTCATGGAAACTTAATTTTTTATTGGCTACCCAACAACCACTACAATGCTAATCTAATGACCTACGTATACTCCCACTGAAGGCTCCCAATGAGACTAACCGTATGCACCCGTGTCCGGTGGACGTCCTACATAAGAACCTATCTACACTCTCGTTGGAAACGGTCATATTCAAGGACCTAGTTGAGTTTAGATCTCAAATTCGATGGACTCTAAAAATGACAACCTTATTTATCGGATTGAGCCTCGTCAATGCGCATTCTTGATATGTTTCTTCAATACTCTCCCATGCTTGAATTAACTTCTCATTTGCTCCCTCGATTGTTGATGTGGATGCTTCAACTCCTACGATTAATTACCTTGAATTTTATGTACCTATGAAGTGACTAAGGTAATGGGAGGATGGTTGAATCTCTTACAACTATGGGATAATTGTTTTCCAATTAAGGATTCACCTAAATGGTTATTTTAGAGAATTTAGACAAGAATTTATCTATAGGATTGGTGTCTAATCTCTAAAAAACAGAAAGAACATGAACATATTCATAATTGAACTTAAAATGCTCATTAAAGTGATTAATCATAAGAAGGGTATCATAAATTTCTTTAGTTTGGAGTCTATGAGTTGGATAATGAGTGGGGAATCACCTAGGCTCTAATTGAACCAAAAATCAATCAATTTGTTCAAGGATCGAATGACCATTTTATAGAAAAAAGTTTATAATTGCTATAAAATAACTAAGTTCAATGGCACTGTTGATAGGATCAAGTAAGCCTTCAATCTAATTGAAAAAATTCAGAAATGCATAGTTTGGTTGTTGGACCGTTTCTTCGATTCTATCGAGGAGATCTTTGATCGTATCAAGTCATATTGACAACTTGTCGATAGGATCGATATCCACTCAAAACTGTTGATTTAGTTTGTTTGTTTATCAGTAACTTTGCACCTTTAAAGCCCAACTTTCCATGATTAAATGAAGGCTCCTAATGCTATAGGATGATTAAACAAATGTTTATCTATTAGGGAATAGATCATCTAAAGACTAAGGTTGTTTTTGACTTATAGGAGTGTAAGGTTATGATTACCAAAGCACCTCAATTTATTTGTTTCTTCTAAAGGCTCAACCAACTTACTAACATACTAACATGAGTGATTGATAAACAAGTGCACTTACAATCTCCCTCTTTGTCAATTACATGATAAAAACTAACTTAAACTTTGTCATAGTCCATACCAATGAAAATTCCAAACAATTCAAAATATTACATGTTAAATATTAGAATATTTACAACATAAATACATGACTCGATATGTGGATACTTGCAATGCTCCCCCTCAATTGCTTCCCTTTAACTCTATCAACTATATACAACAACAAGCACAAACCTACAAATTAGAATTCAACTTGTTTTCATGGGAATTGATCTTTCTCACTCTTTTTGTCAGTAAATGACAAATAAACAATTCCATATATATACTTACAAACTCAGAAAATGGAAAGCTTTATAAGTCATTAATTTACCTATAAGGACATACTAACAAGGGAATGTAGGATGCATATAAACATGAAAAACTTAGAGCATACATATAATGATCATTTAAAAGATATACCTATCAAGTAACATGACCAATGATAAATTAGCGAAAAAATATGATACTAAATGAAGTAACTTTAATGCTAACCCACCAAAATGAATAAGAGGCTAAAATCCTTTGATTTACCTATAAGCTGGTATGGACATTCTAATATTACATATCCCTCTTCACAACCCATTTAGGTGTGAATTTCCTAGGACCCTGATTCTTATTAGGAGAGAGAATTTTTTTTCTTAAACTTATCTCTCGTAAGTGAGATCCTATTTGGTGATCAATGTTTAGTGGAAGGTTTTCTTCGTTGTTTCTTACCCTGATTGTTATTGCCTTAAAATATTATTTTCTTAGTTCATTAAGTTAATAGGAAAACTTATTTTAATAACTCCCTTATATGGTTGTTCATTTTTGGAGGGGTTAGGATATTCTTCTCCTTTTTTGGTGATTGTTTACGAGGACTCTTCTTAAAGTGTGCCATTTTCTCAGTCTGAATAAATTTTCCTATTTGGCTCAGGGTTGAGGTGGAATGCAGCCTTTTGGACATTAAGCATTCGAATTTCATATGGCTAATTTCTCAACATGCATGACACATAGGAGAGGCTTTACCTCTACTTCCTAAAGCTATAGAATCCTTTTGCATCACCACTTGGACAGAAGTTGTAACATGAATATTCTTATTATTTCTATGACCTTTCTTATCCCCAAAAGGCTTACCCATACCTAAATATTTACCTCTTTGTTCTTCTCCTTGAGTAACCTTAGCATTAACAAGATAGGATTCAAGTTGGTTGACTTGAAATTTTAGGTCTTGATTTTCAAATTCTTACTATATCAAGTTCTAATTTAAAACTCAAATATCTCCCTATAGTCTCATCAAGATCAGACTTAAGATTTTTCTTTTCTTGTGTGAGAGGAGAATTTTCAAATTTTACTCTTTTTGATTGATTAACCAATTGATTCATTTCTGCCTTAACCAAACTTAGCTTCTTTACAATTTTCATACATTTAGCGAAAAGCCAGTTGTAGGCATCTTGCAGTTGGTCATCTCCTTCATCATCTTCTTCTTCATCGGAGAATGGCTCTTCTTCTTCATTAGAGGTGTTATTGTCAAATAATTCTTCCATGTCTCTAGTCATAAGGAGAATAAAGGTATTGGAGACCATTAAGGTTCGCATCAGTCCAAGGTCTCTATCACAATGAAAATTTTCGGAATCTGAATTATAATTCTCAGACTCATCCCATTTTAATGCCATAGCTTTTCCTTTGAATTTTAATACGTTCGGACATACGGAGGCAACATGATCATAATCCTTACAAATGTAACATCGTATTTCTTTCGATTTTTTAAAAGATATACCTATATGTATAGAGTCAAAAGATGTACCTTATATGTCACAACACCCTTTTATTATTAGACATGATTTCAAAGCTCTTGACGGATCTTACTCTAGATGATTCAGTCATTAAAGAGCAACTCGCTTTATTACAATTCTGCGGATTGTCTACCATAACATGCAGAAGCTTAATGGAGCTTAGAATTACGGTTAAGCCCTAGGGAGTGAATAGGACTATTCAAAATTCTTTACTTAATTAAACTAATTTACCAATTAAATGCAATTAAGGTATAAGGGTCTCATTCTCATATACTATAAAAGATTCAACTAATTGAGCTACTACTCTATGAGTAAGATAGTGATATATCAAGTGTGTGCAATTAAGTTACACACTAAGCATTCAATCTATTCATGCATTCATATTTACCAATTCAACTCATAAGAAAAAATGGAATTGAATATAATTCACAATCACAAACACAACAATATATATTGGTTCGACTAATTACCTACTCCACTCTTGATGGATGCACGCTCCTCGTATTTATCAGATTTCACTATCTTAGGATTTTTCAATAGCTTCACCTGTAACTTTTATAATGGTTTTACAAGTTTACCACAAACCTACACGTATACACCCGTTTCGGTGGACCATGTATACATTCGTGTCGGTGACGGTCCTACACATACTCACACGGTATTGGTGGAATACGTTTCCACCCATGTCGATGGCTCATGCAAAGACTTAGTTGATTTTTTATCGATTAACCAACAACCACTATGGTCCTAATCCAATGACCTACGTATACTCCCGCTAGAGGCTCCCACGGAAACTAACACGTATGCACTCGTGCCTGGTGGTGGTCCTACACAATAACCTATGTACACTCCTATCGGAAATGGTCCCACATAAGGACCTAGATGAGTTTGGATATCAAATTTGATAGACTTTAAAAGTGACAACATTACTTATCGATTTGGGCTCCTTTAATACACCTTCTTGAGATGCTTCCTCAATGCTCTCCCATGCTTGAATCAACTTTTCATTTGCTCTCTCGATTGTTGATACAGATACTTCAACTCCTAAGATTAATCACCTTACATTTTATGTACCCATGATGAACCTAAGGTAATGGAAGAATGGCTGAATCTCCTACAATTCTAGGATGGTTTTTCTAATTAGGGATTCACTTAAATAAGTATTATAGATAATTTAAATAAAGATTGACCTATAGGATTGTGTCTAACTAAAAAGGGAAAAAATATGAATATCTTTATAACGGAGCTTGGAATGCTTAATAGAGTGATTAATCATAAGAAAGGTATTATGAATCTCTTTGGTTTGGAGTCTAGGAGATGGATAATGACTGCAGAATCACCTAAGCTCTAATTGCATTAAAAAAAAAAAAAAAAAAACCCATCAATTTACTTAAGAATCGAATGCTAGTTATATATATATATATATATATATATATATATATATATATATATAAGTTTATAATGGCTAGTTCAATAGTATTGTTGATAAGATCGAGCAAGCCTTCGATATGATTGAACTGACCCTCGATCCAATTAAGAAAATCCAGAAATGCACAGTTTGGTTGTTGGCCCGTTTCTTCGATTCTATCAATTAAATATTTGATCGTATTGAGTCATATCGACAACCCGTCGATAAAATCGAGATCCACTTGAAACTGTTCATGTGGGTTGTTTGTTTATCAGCAGCTTTGCACCTCTAAAGCCTAACTTGCCATGATAAAATAAAGGCTCCTAAGGATATAAGATGATTAAACAAAGGTTTACCTATTAGTGAATATATCATCTAGAGGCTAAGGTTGTTTTGGACCTATAAGGGTTTAAGGTTAGGGTCACCAAGGCACCTCAATTTATCTGTTTTTTCACTCCTTGATGCACCAAGTCTTCATGTGTCTTCGGTCTTTAGCTTCCAAAGGCTTAACCGACTTACTGATACACTGACACGTGATCGATAAACAAGTGCACTTACACTCGCTTGAACTGACCCAAGGTACGGAGCCCAAGGCCTATACTCAAGTCCAATTCTACTTCGAATCTTAAGCCCAACTTCAAAACGAGCCCAAGCTCATATGCAAGCCCACATCAACTAAAGCCTGAGCTCGATCATCTCCCAGGGAAACCTAGTCTGAACAACGTTCGAGTTACATAATACTCATTTTGGGCATACATTTTCTGTTGGATTTTGGATATTTGATTTGTCGAAACTTAAGAGACCATCTTACCAAGGCACACTAGATAGAAGGAGTGTATCAAGCACTTGAGCGGGAATGAGCCTATCATCAACAACAGTGACTTCTCGGCAAAATTGGCCACTTCTATCTATAACAATTTTCCTTATATATATATATATATATATATATATATATATAAATACGTAGTGGTTAGAGTTTAAACACAACTATAAGAAAAAGTGTGTATAAATCTAAATAAATAAAAATAGTGAGTCATATAGTCACAAACGAACTAGCCAAAATGGCTACTCTAGATTGTCTTAATTTCATAATTTGAAAAAATAAAAATTAAAAATTAAATACATTCTTATCAGAGTTAAGCATACCTTTTGAAAACATACAAACTTAAAAAGTTATGGAGAGACCTCATACCCTAGTAAGGCCCACCATGGTGCATGTTATTGTGCACAGCCGCCACACATTAGGTGAGGAAGCAACATTAGAATGAATTAAATACGCGAATAGAAAAACAAAAATCAAGCAATTACAAAGAAACACAAAGATTTTACGTGGAAAAATCCTTACATAAAAAAATCACGACAACAAGCGACAAATGATCCACTATAATCAGAAAGTTATAGGAGATGGACAACTTACAGTTTCAAAACTCTTGTCTCTCAATACGAATTCCCCTTGAAAAACCGTATAAATTGTGTAGGCCCTCTCTACAATACATTGATTTTCTCTAATTCTATATTACAAAGGCTTATTTAGACTTCTGCAAGAAAATAGAAATAAAGCTTGCACTTACGTAGAACTTGTACATCCCGTTCGGTCAACCCCACCTGACCTTTGGTCGACCAGAATCATCACAAGGACTCTCGGTCGACTAGAAGAGATCTCAATCGATCGGGAGCAAAACAAAGACTGTCGATCAACCCAGGCAGGGTTCGGCCGACCGAACAAGTCTGGACAGATTAAAGGCACTCATTCAAAAATCTCCACCATAGTCCTTAATATCTACTATTCTAAGCGGTTATCACTGTATCTAAACCTCAATGATAACAACATCATCTTCGTTTCTCACGCACACTCCGTCTTCATCCATTCTTTGCCTAGACTAGATAAGTTCAGAAAAAATCGAACTTTTTTGGCATGAACCACTTTTGTAAGCATATCTGCTCAATTTTCACTGGTGTGAATATTCTAAAGATTAACAATACCTTCCTCTAGCATCTATTGGATAAAATGATGATGTACATCAATGTGTTTAGTCCGGGAGTGATATACTGAGTTCTTCATCTACGCCGCTTATCGTTTTTCTCATATCATTTTAAGTTATGAGCCAAAACATGAGGCAGGTCTAGGGATTAAATGGACCACAAGGTGGGGATTGAACATCTACTATTAAAAACTTTTTAAGAGCTAGAGAAGTTTACAATCAAGTTGCCAGGTCTACATGACCTTATGAATAGGTTGGATGGTTTTTTTTTTTTTTTTTTTTTAAAAAAACATCAAGGTAGCCCTTGGAAAGGTTTCAATGGTGGATGTCATTATCACTGCAGCTTCCTTTGGTCTGGTCCGCTAGCGCTGTAGACCTACGTCATTTTTTTGGGTCATTCCTTAAAATGACCCGAGAAAAGCGATGAACAACGTGGATAAAACACTTACATTACGGTGGGCCCTACATAGCCCCGCCCGAACGGATTACCGTTCGGGAGGAGGTAGGACGCAATCCGCGTCTGAGCTTTGGATGTGCCTCATTTCCAGGTTCATGCTGTAGAATGATTTGAAAAATTGATGAACCGTATGGATCTAACACATAAATCAAGTTGGGGCAAGAAGTTCCAGCTGGTGTGATCGACAATGACGTATATCCATCGGACCGTTTTGCAAGCTCATTTTAGAACTTGCGGTCAAGTGGGTCATACGGAAGGAAAGGATCGGATTTAATCACCACCGTTGAAACATTCCTACGCTATAAAAGTTTTGTATATGGGCAATTTTTGGTTTTTTTACTTAATCCACAGGGAATGACATTATATTATAAACTTGTTCGATGGATCACCTCATTTTTTTATGGTACAAGATAAATAATAATAATAATAATAAAAAGTTGGCAAAATGGATGGACGGGTGAACTTCTCACAAACATCACGGTGGCCCCATCTACATCCCAGAGTATGAACTTTGGCGGGAAATCCGCGTCCCCAATGTCATTGCCTACGCGTAAACCTATTCTTCTCCGTTGTTTCCCTCCTGCAGTAGCTTCTCCACTAAGCAATCTCCCGATAAATAGCAATAGCCAATCTCCGTTTTCCTCTTACAGAAGCTTCTCCACTAAGCAATAACTCGTGAGCAAACGCAACCGTAGCTTTGTTTGGCCTTTTCTAGGCTTCAATTTCCCCACATCTTGAACTTTGATTGACAAGAGACCTTTCTTTCTCATTGGAAGACCCTCCGATCTTATCAAATCGATTCGAGTCTTCTTTTCCTTTTTTCTTCTGTTCGATCTTCAACGGCGTCACCATCTATCGTACCTGCAAAGGCCATCTTTCAAACCGAAGGGAGATTCTACACTTGCTGCGATTGGTGTGGTTTGGCCTTCCCAACGGCTCTAATTTTCTCTTGTTGATTCAATACAAAAAGAAGAGATAATTGTTTGTAATCTATTGTTTAGAAGTTTTTTATTTGATTGTTTTCTTTATTTACTTGTATACATAAGAACAGAGAGAGAGAGAGAGAGAGAGAGAGAGAGAGAGAGAGAGAGAGAGAGAGAATGAATGTTGTTTATTATAAATTTAAAAGTACAAAATGTTATGAGAGTTTGGCTATGCATGATTCTTTCATATCAGTCTGGAATTTGAAAGAAAAAATAATTGAAGCAAAGCATTTGGAGAGAGGTACTGATTATGACCTCTTGCTTACCAATGCCCAGACCAATGAAGGTTGGTTCGTTTACCCCTTTCTTCTTTTTCATTCAGTAATTTATGTTTGGTGTCTGCAAGTAGCATTACTCTTAGTTGTCCTACTGTATGGAATAAAATTGTGTTCCTTCTGAATGATTATTCTGCAATTTCAACCACTTGTTCGAAAACTGGATTGAAAGATTAACTCAAGTAATTATAGCTATTGTACAATGATCGTTCTCAACTACCACGATTTCTAGTTATGTCAGCACTCCATTCTCATCGTATAAATCTTTCCCCTACGGAAATTGTTCTGAATTACCACAATTTCTGGTCACGTCAGCACTCCATTCTGATGTTATACATCTTTCCCTAACTGAAATTATGGGCAGGTGATGCACTACAATCTCCTCAGTCCCGACCATCTTACTGTTGGATGTTTCATTGCTAGTGACTAATGGCTATCTTATCTTTTGAAAATGTATTTTGTTGGGTGATGATCAGATGGCCAGGGTTGTCCTGTGAGGAAGTTTGTAGTAGCATTGCCCATGATATGGTTGCCAGATGAATGGTCTGAATCATTGAAAGGTGGCCCTACCTCTTACATAGTGCTGGCCTCCATGAAATGTCAGTAATTTGGGACGAGTGTTATGCATTTCATCATGTGAAATGCTATCATGATGCATGCTTCATACAGCCTTTTATAAAGAGCATAGTATGAGAACCTGAAAACTCAACTTGACTCAATGTTCAACTGGGCTGGGTAGACTCAAAGACTTGATCCGACTCGACTCGATATTTAATTGGGATTTTTATGTAAAAATTCCTCAGAAATTCTGTTTTGGGCATGCTCGGGCTTGTAAATTGAGACTCAAACTTGTGAGGGAAACAAGGAAATTGTAATCATTACATTTCCAGCCATTTACCATTGTAATTGGAAAACCAAACACACCCTTCACGAAATAATGCCTCCATGAATCAAATTGCCCAGCAGGTGCTTTTTGAGGGAGTGACGAAATGCCCTCCATTATTTTTTCCCTTAAAACCAATAAAGTTGAGAATTGTAGGGCCCACGTGATCTGTCTATGGCATTCAACCCGTCTAACATATACACCGGAAAGTGGTGATCCCCCAGAAAAAAGGGGCCTAACAGTACATTAGATGGGCTGCAAGTGAATTTGGATGTTTTTGGGTGGCATAAATTATTTTTTGTGGCCCTCCCAATGGTTAGATCCACCATATATTTTCTTCATCTAATCATCATGAAGGGATTGGCCTTGGATGTCATACACATGCCACTTGGGCCTCCACAGTTCTCGACATCAAAATTTTATAAAGGAAAAAAAAAAAAAGAAAAAAAAAAAGAGGTATTTTGGCAATTGCACACCTCCGGAAGCACAACTTGGTTATCTCCAATCATGGAGGCATTATTTGGTAAAATCTGAATTAGCAAGGAATTTTGTTTTAGAAATCCCTGTTTAATTTACTGTAATTAAACATATTAGGTATGCCAATGGATATCTTAAATAGTTAGAACTAGGAATAAGTAGCATAAAATTGAAGTATTTTATTGTAGTAGCTGGTTGATGTGTTGGTTAAGTGCTTCTCTCCGTCTGGGTAGGGTTGTACGTTTGAATCTCACCCTCCCCATGTACTTTTTACTAACAATATCTCTATGACTCACTGTGTAACTTGCCTCGAGTCATCACGAGTCGCCTAGAGTTGATCTAGTGCTCTATTCAACTCGTCAAGTTTTCTGGATTCAAGATTGAGTCAGGCCCGTAACTGAGCTTCCAAGAGACTTGGCTCGAGTTTCCAAGAGACTCAGCTTGAAATCTTGCTGAGTTGAGTTTACTTGGCCAAATTTCAAGTTGAATCGGTGAGTCTTATAACTATGATAAAAGAGAAGTGCCTATGAAGTGCCATTCCCATTAGACATCCCCAAGTTTGTGATTGGGAGCATTGATTTATGCTACCACCAGGATGTCCAAGGGTCCAAATTCATAGTGGCTAGATTACTTGCCCATCCAATTGAGATTCACTGATTGGAAGGCTACCATAGTCTATCTCATTGCCTTCTCAGGTGCAGACACATGGTGGCCCACCAAATCAATGATCATAATCACTGTCCACAAGTTCTGTGTGTATGTTCAAATGCTTTTGGTTTGCACCTCATGTAAGTCCATGAATTGATAATGCCTCATGGTAGCATTCCTTTATCTCCCCATCCATAGAAGGGGTTGGGATGATTATACTCAGGATATTTGATCAGAATTTTCTATGGTCAAAATGCCAATTGCAACTGGTGATAATTCTAGGTGTTGAGATTTTGCGTAGGATTAGACTCCGTATTTAAGATTTTATATTTTCCACAGTTTTGCACGCACATTGCTGGTGGGAGTTGTTCGCTCTCATTGCTAGTCCCAAGCCTGATAACGGGGGGTTATTTCAACAATCTGACAGTTCACAGAGTGGAATGGCAGAACAGGATTAGTGTAGCCGACCCCAATTGGTTGGGATAAGGCTTAGATGATGATAATGATAATGATTGGTGACATCATTATCATCATCATCATCTAAACTTTATTCCAACTAATTGGGGCCGGCTACATGATTCGAGTTTTGCCATACTACTCTATCAAAGGCCATAACTTCAGTTAAACCATAGGTCATCAAGTCTTTTTCTTACTACCTCCACCATGTCCTGTTGTACCTTCCCGTTGTACTTTTAGAGATTCCAACTTGCACCAACTCCAACCAACACATAAGATTTAGATGATGATGATTTTTCTATAAGTTTATTTTGCTGGCAATATGTGTCATTATTCAGTCATTCTCTGTAGTATTTTTTCATATAGTCTTTGTGGTATGTTGTGTTTTGCTTCAGATTATACTGATGAAGAAATGCTGGTACCAAGAAATACGTCTGTATTAGTTTGCCGGGTTTCCGGACCACCTCGCATGCGCATTGTTATAAAACGAGAAGAGTAATACATCTCACTCTGAATCTTGATCATTCATTTCGTGTTTTCTTTGCATTTAAAAATAGTGAATTCTGTTTTGGCCCTTCTTTTCCCTGGCTTACAATCTCAGAGTTCTTTTGGGAGTCTTTATTTCTAAAGAGGAAATTAAGAGCTTCAATCTGTTTTCTGGTCGCAGGGAGAGTAAGGTAGAAGAAGTTTCAAATTCTAAGAGCACTGTGTCTGTTGCTGATTCATCTGACATGAGATCTCTAAATGTAAGACTCTTTAGTGGACTGGTTTGGCAATGTCATTTTAGACACTGATTTTGGAAGAATTTTCTATTCTATATGATTGCAAGTGAATGATAGGAAGTGGAAAATCCAAAATAAATATATGTTTGTCTTGCTTTCCAGCCTGAAGAATCAGAAGGGTATGATTTTGGTAATGATCTTTTTGCTATTCCAGAAGTGGTGCCAGTGCAATTGAGCAATCTGGTGCAAAATGATCAAAGTAAGGCTAAGGAAGATAGGAAGGTGGAAATTAATCTTTGTAAGGCTGAGGAAGATAGGAGGATCAAGGCATTAGTCAATACACCTGCTTTGGACATGCAATGGTGAGACATTGACCCTTTCATTTGTTCTTGGATATGATGTGGTGTTTCCATTGTCAACATGTTTTTTTCCGCAGTCTTCACCGTTCTAGATATGTCTTACAGGAAAACAAAGGGAACTTTTGGTTTTGGAGGCGGCTTTGGAAGGGCTATGGGTGATAGAATGGTGAAGGGCCATGGTTTTGGTATGTTCCATGGAATTTAATGTCTTTTTTGCTCTGTGTTTATTACTGATACCAATGTTCCTTAATTGTTTTAATTGTTAGTACAAACACCTTGGGTCTTCCGTATGTAATATAACTTGCATTCCTCCAATATTATTGAATGAAGAAAGTGTATGGGTTACAAACATTGTATCTGATGTGCTTATATAAGCAAAGAGGGTCTAGACTCATAATCCAACTTAAAATGGAAGATTTTTCTGAAGTAGTAAACTTGCTAAAAGTAGTAAAAGGTATCTAGTCCTACCCAAACTTGTAAACACATCTTAGATGACTAAAAATAGACTTTGGACCACATCAGGACTCTGAAACCCCTAAATACAACAAAAACATATCTTACTAAAAATAGTAAGTTGCAAGCTAAAATGCATATTTGAGCCTGAAAACAGCCTTTTTCTAAAAGAAATCCCTCAGGTCTAACCAACCCCGTCGATTACCATGTAGCAGGATGGTCAATAGCTTTCCAACGACATTTGAACATGCAAATGCGATAACCTGTCACGAGGTTATGGCCGTCGAAAGCTATAGTGGGCATTTAAGCCAATAGAGCTTTTCGGCGTGTTTTCCTTAGATCCTAGCCATCCATGAAGTTGTCCACAACCTGTTCCACATCAGTTCTGCATATACCTTTTTTTAAAAATCAATCCGAGGATCTTCTTGTTTTCTATTTTCAGTTTCATATATAAACCTATTATCATTGCAGTTCTTTCTGGTTCTAACATTTAAAAATTTGCTTGATATGAAGGCCGGGGTGGATTGTTGGAGCGCAAGACACCTCCACAAGGGTATATCTGTCATAGATGCAAAGTGCCTGGGCATTTTATTCAGTATTGCCCAACAAATGGTGATCCTAGCTACAACATTAAAAGGTTGAAGCATCCAACTGGAATTCCAAGGTCGATGCTAATGGATACTCCAGATGGCTCCTATGCATTACCAAGTGGAGCTGTTGCTGTTATAAAACCAAATGAGTAAGCTGATATTTTATCTCTCTCTTTCATTCTTTTTTCAAAGGCAAGTGGATATTTCCTCTTTTGAAAGGCATGATGGCTTATCTATGACATTTTCAACTTGAAACAGAGATGCTTTTGTGAAGGAGATTGAGGGGTTACGTTCAACTCGATCTATCAGTGATATTCCTCCAGAATTGCATTGCCCACTTTGTAAAGAAGTAATGAAAGATGCTGCCATGACTGGCAAGTGCTGTTTCAGGAGTTTCTGCGACAAATGTAAGTTTTCTGATCTTTGGAACTGTCCCTTTTGTGTTTCTTTTTAGCAGTTAGTACTAATTTTAATTTTGTATGATATTTGGTGGTCTTTTTTTTTTTAATTATGTATTTTAACTGAATTTGGTAACTTCATTACCCCCTGCTGTACTAGTTACCTGCTTTCAATTGCAATAGAGCATGTTCTTAATTGTGCATTACTTCATTTGTTCACAGCAAATATCATGAAATTTCGTTATTATCAGTCTAAGTTGCTGCAATATTTCATTAAGTTTGCAACAACCAAACACATCCTAAAACATTTCTATAGTTCTTCTTTTAAAAATAAAAGCAAAGAGTTCTTCAAAAAAGAAAAAGAAGGAGAAGAAGCAAAGACACTATTCAATGCAAAAGAACCAATTCAATTTTATTAGCTTGTTACATAATAAAAACATGTTGGTTCTGTCAGTGCTGGGATCTAGCTATTTCCAAATTACAAACTTCATGCTTACAATGCTTGCATCTCTGTATGAAAACTGCCAAAACGTTCACGTGAAGCCCCAACTGATTAGTGAACTGGCATTATTTTTGGTCTATCATATATGTAGTGGGCCCACCTGATTCAAGGCCTGGATGCCCTGCAGATGGTAATGGAATGGTCAGTTTTACAAAACTCGGTTTTTAGTGGGGGATCCTTGCAGAGATGTGAAACTCTGGTTTTAAATAGCATCATGATACACAATGTTGGGGTCTATTGTGCTTTACTTTTCATGGCAGTTGTTTTTTGTATTTTCATTCAATGTTTGTTGATTCATTTAAAGATTTAGGCCTTAAGTTATAATAATTTTTTATATGTGCTGTAAATTCTCAGTTATCTGTGCATTTTTAATCAGGTATCAGGGACCACATAATCTCAAAGTCAATGTGTGCATGTGGGACCACAAATATCCTTGCAGATAGCCTAATACCTAATAAGACACTCAGGGAGACCATCAACCGTGTCTTAGAGTCGACAACCAGTAGTACTCTAGAAAATGCTGGAAGCTTATCAAATGTTCAGGGTTTGCATTTCACTGAAGCATTTCTCCTTCAGTTTATCTGATTCAAATAATATTTCTGGTGTGATAATCTAAACCCATCTGTTTTCCTCAGAGAGCAATTCTTGCACTCTTTCTGCTCCTGTGAAGGAAGAACACATACCACCTTCTCATAAAGATAACACTTCGAATAGAAAGAGGCCTGCGGATGAAGAGAAGCTTACCACTGGTAGTCTCCATCGGTCCTTGGAGAGAAGTAAGACCACAACAAATACCACAAAATCTGAAGTGACAGTGGAGGCTATAAGTGGGAAAGAACCAGCATCGCTAGGGGTTGCTCCTCTGCTAGCCAAAGAGAAAGTCCAGCAGAACCTGCCCATTGCAGGGCCGGTGAATAATTTTCAGGCATTGAATTCAATATTAAAATTCGTTTTGTTTTGGTTTGTGGGATAGTTTTTAGACCAGTTAGGTTAGTCATGCTCACCTGGGAATTAGGAGCATGTTGAGGCTTAGCCATTACCAGCCAATTTGAAATGAAATAACAAGTTTATATATATATATATATATATATCTTTTCTAAGCGAGATGTATATGTTGGTTGTTTCCTGACCTTTTCTAATCACTACAGGAATGAAGAAAAGGAAGCAAGCATGCAAAGCTGCTAATGGTTAGTCTGTCACATTTCGTTTTTGTTTTTTTTTTTTTTTTTCTTTCTTTCTTCACAAGTAACATCCATCCATGACTTCTCAATATGCGACTGAAACCCACATGTATTACAAAATTTGCATGGCTGCCTCCTGAGGTGAATACATTGTGGGTTTTGGGAGATCTTCTATTGGAAAATTACATTTGCGCCTCCATTCTTGAAAACGAAAAATCAGAACTTTGAAACCCGATACAGTATAGTCTTATGTTTTAGCAAAATAATGACCTAAGTCAATGCCAAAGATACTGCATTTATGGCATAACTGTCTACGATCACCTGCAGGGAATTTTTTTCCCATTTCCATTATCTTGTGATTTGAAAACCAAAATGATTGAATAATATTATAATTTACTGTTTTATTTTTGCAAATGCGCTCGTGCACACACAGAGGGAGGAATTAATGCAAGGATAAGTGCCAACCTATCAATTACGTACAACATCCAACCCGTCTGAAAGGTTTGCCTGATAATGAGGAACATCTGCCACAAACTCCAAGCCAATCCATTCATCAGGTGGGCTTCACCATAGCAATGGACAGAAGACCATCGGATTCAAAGTACAGGTGTGGCCCACCTAACTAGTGGATCAGGCTATTTTTTTATAGCAGGTGATCTTCATGGTGGGCCCAAACTTTGGATGGGTTTGATGTCGTACGCAATTAATAAGTGAGCTCTCATCCACTAGTTGGATGGTATATGAGACAGGTTAAGAGGCTCTGTTGGTGCTGCAAAATTGGAACAAGGGATGGCTTTGCGAGGCCTAAATCCACATAGTTAGTTTGGTTATAACTTATGTGGATTAGGATGAATTCTCATTTTGATTTACCAACATTTTAAGTTCTCAAATTCTGCTGTCATTCATGGATATAACCTTGTTTAGAAATTCAATTTTTGCAAGTATTGATATGCTTGTGGTGACCTGCAGTTGACAAAGTGATCGCAACAGCTCGTTTCCCTTGTTACACGCAAGGATTACAATGATGGATCTTACTGACTGTTGAAGAAAGAGAAGGCGCACATTTGAAGTTTCCAAGAAGTCAATGTGAATTTTATTTTTTTATTTTTTATTTATTTTGGAAGAAATGTAAATAGGGAAAAGATATTTTTCTTATTTATTTTGGTGGTTGCCAAACAATTGTATAATAAGTTTTTTATTGGTTATATAAAGAAAAGTTCATTGGTGCATAAGACTTGTTGATTATTGTCTTTACTTGAAATCTATTCTTGATAGCATTATCAATGGTGCATGCATTTTTCGACATGTATCCACTGGATAGAGGGGCTTTGTGTTTGTTGGGGAAAATGCAATGCATTTCTTTTTTGCTTGCATTGATTTTGTCCAATCAATGTTGATGGGGGTTTGAATCTGATAGATGCCTCACATATAAGGATGGCAATTGGCAGGGTAGCCCGCCCTGTCCGACCCTGTTTTGAGCCAGGCTTGGAGTAGCTAGTCCTGTGGGTTGGTCTTAGTCCTCACATGCATGGCCCAATCAATTTTTAAGTCGGGCTTGGACTTTGAAGTCGTTTTTGCCCAACGTGAATGTAGACCATTGGTTTCATTCCTCTAAAATTCTTATGCCTTTTGGTCCAACCTTTGATTGTCAATCCATTTTTAAAGTCATGTTGATATGATTACCCTACTCATCTGATCAAAAGGATGGGAATGGATGGCCCATATTTATTATAATAGAAAATTTTCAACTTAGTTATTCGGACTGTCCACCATTTGGGGCCACCTTTAATTGCCTCCACCTCTTATGAGTTGACTTTATTTGGTGATCATAATCATCCAATTATGACAATGAAGTATGATCCGTAGTGATCATAATCGAGTTACTGATTTAAGGGATATTTATAGAAAAATTTCTCATAAATCCCAATTTTACCAAAGGATTCCTTCACAAATAAAGTCCAACTCTACGTTAGCCCATGCTTTGAATAGCTGGGTCCGTGGGCCTAGCCCAATCAATTTTTAAGTCGGGCTCAGGCTTAAGTCATTTTCTTTTTGCACGTGTGACCGAACTTTATCAAGGAATAGGTTAGGAAACTTCTAGTGGCAAATATTGATTTTATCACTTTTCGAACCGGGCAAGTTGGGTCAGGCACAAGCCCCACCAACTTTTTTTTTTTTTTCTTTTTTCTTTTTTTTTATAAATTCTTTTAGCTAGGGATTGGGTCCAGGCTTGTGTTGCTAGGTTCAGGCCTTGGGTGTCTTAAGTATCGGTCAAAGGCTAGGCCTAGTGAAGCTTGGGCCAAAAACCGGGCCATTGCTACCCTTATAGTGTATGTGAGATGTGGTAATTGATTCGAAGGTGTAAAGTTTTAGTGCATTAATTTTCGCACTTTATTTATCAATCACATGAGTTATTGTGTCAAGCAGTCGGTTTAGCCTTTGAAAAGTGAAGACCAAAGATACAAGCGAAGCTAAAGCATCAAGGAAGCAACAACAGGTAAAAGGGGTATCTTAGTGACCTTAACCCTTGACCCAAAATAACCCGATAACCTCTATATAATCTTGGCCTAACAGGAATACAAAATTGATCATCCCTTAACTCTAGGAGACTAATAAAAACATGATAAACAAGGCTAGAATAAGTATGAATCTGTCGTGTAAAAGTTAACTCAAAACATCATATTCTAAGTCATGTTCGATGGCATCGAGCTGCCATCGAACGACCTTCGATGACATCGAAGACCTGGCCGATGACATCGATCGAGAGTCAAGGATGTCCAACAACTAACCTGGATTCATGTATGGAATTCTCAATGGCATTGAGGTCGCTTTGATGACATCAAAGTCTCCTCGATGGCATCGATTGAGATCCAGAAATGTTCAGCAACGTTTTTGGATTTTTCTGTTGATTCTCTCGATGGCATCGAAGCCACTTCGATGATATCGGAGGTCGGGTCGATGACATCGAAGTGGGTCCAGATCTATCCAGCAAGCAAACATCATTTTTATCTGAAAATTTCAATGGCATCGGGGAACCCTTCGATGACATCAAAAACCATTCAATGGCATCGACAAAGCCATTTTCTACCCATTTTTTTACCGTCAGAGCTTGAACTTTTTATAAATGGCATTTGGTTCTTGGGCATTTTGATGGATTTTTGGAGCAACTAGGGGTAAGGTGATCTCATATGCACATCCTTCATTCCTTGCTTCCATTCCTATGAGTTTCAAGCAATCTCCCTTAAGATTTCAACTCTAATAAGGATTCCAACCTCACCATTGGAGATGTGCTTCAACTCCTCCATTTCCTAGAGATTGGACTTAAGCATCTTAGTAAACCATTATCCAGATCTTATAGGAAACCCATTTAGTTGAATACCCTAAGATAAACAACTACCCATTAGTCGTAGGAGATGTAATCACCTCCTATCACCTTAGGCACCTCAAGGAAGCATCACAAGAAAGGTGATTGATTGTGGAGCTGAAGCATTGGTGAAGCAACGACAACATGATCGAGGGAGCTGATTGAAGCACGAGAGAGCGGAAATCAAGCAACCCAAGAGGAGATACAAAAGGGACTCAATTCGACAAGTGTCATGTGTAGGAGTCCATGTTTGTGATCCTTGTGTGGGTTGGAATGCAAGAGTCTGTGTTCAAACTTACTTAGGTTCTTTTGTAGGACCTTGGCTCTTCCATAAGGCCTAAATTCTGTGGTTCTTATATAGTACCAAAGTTGTTGGTAATCCTAAGAAGAAATCAAACAAAGTTCTTTTATAGGCCCGGCATGAGAATACGTGTCGGGTTCGGAAGTAGGACCCTTGCTCTTGTGTAAGGCATAAAGCTTAGGTTCGATAGTAGGACTTTGGCTCTTGTGTAGGGCCTAAATTGTCGAGTTCAGGAGTAGGACCCTTGCTCTTGTGTAGGGCATAAAGTTTAGGGTCCTTATATAGAGCTGTAAAAGTTAGAGGTTAATCTGATTTAAAACCTCTAATAGTAAAATCCAGTACACTCCTGGGTTGAGTGCGTGCACCGGGAGTGAAGTAAGCAAGTAAATAAATCACTATATGTGCTTGTGTTTGTGATTATCATTTGCGCAATTACTTAATTATGCATGTGTTTAGATGTTTAATTATACATGCATGATTAGATGAATGCTTAGTGATTGAATAGGTAACACATCCCACACACACATATACACTATATACATAGACTAGTTTCTTATTTCCATATCATTTGTAGTCTATATGATTGGACCCTCTGTTGACTTGGAAGCCTTAGAGTTATATAGCCTTACTTAGTTTAATTGCATATTAGTTTAAGTTAGGCAATTTCTGTTTTAATTGAGATACTTTTAAATATGTCCTAATCACCCCCCCATCTAGGACATAGCCTTCATTCTCTAGCTCCACCATACTTCCGCACTTAAAGGTATAAGCAGTCTATCCGCAATTTCACAAAGTTCAAGAGGCTCGTCTCATCTTCTTATTATTTGGTTTGCTCTTTTCACCAAGTATAAAAAGAAACTGCTCCCCAGCTTGCCCTGCTACATTCATTATAGATCCAACACTTATATATCATCTAATGGTGGGCGCTAGAAAGTTTTAATGGTGAGCGTTCAATGACCACTGCTTTATGTGGTATGGTTCACCTAAAATTTCAATGACCACTGTTTCCTATAGCATGGTCCACCTGAAATTTTTATCTGCTTCATTTTTGGGACCATATCCTAAAGTAAGATGTAAAAATATATGGTGTTGGCAGCTTGGTTTGTTTTAATTGTGTGAGCGTGCCAGAATCAATATAGCTACTCGATCCAAACCAATCAACTTTAACCCCAAGTGCTAAAATAAGTAGATACGCTCAATACAAATGTATATGAGTAGATTTTAAGAAGATCAGTCACTTCCTCAGCCACTTGCAAAATTTGATAACTATCACGCAACAATAACAGGGTGGGGTTCTCCAATTGGAGTTCTTTATCTGAAGATGAGTTACTTTATGCCCTTTAGAAGAAAATATTTTCAGAATACCAGTTCAAATTAAACAAAAGAAAAAACTCACAATCGGTCATTATGAGAAACTACATGAATGCATCTTTTGAAAGAACTACTTGATATTAGATAAAGAACAAATCCAACATATGAGCGTAGACTTAGATTACAACTAAAGATTGTGGCTAAAAATTATTGCTACTACCTTGATAAGATGAGATACAAGATAAAATTAATAAATTTGATTGATTGGTTGTTTTATAGTTTGGTTTGTTGGGTTTTCAAGATTGTTGGATTCATATGCTATTTATAGATTTTTGTTTTAGCTTATTCTTCCATATCCTTCTTCCATTACTAAATGGTTACCGTAGTCCAAAAGTTTTTTTAGATTCTTCTCTTCTCTAGATCATTATTTTAGTATGTTTCTCTTTACGATGGTTCTACTTCTGTCGACCAAAGCTTCGTTGCCCTCGGTCACCTTTTATATCTTAAACAACTCGATTATGCTTCTTGTATATCAACCGTAACACTCCATCAACCATCCAATGATGTGTAGAACTAGATTTACGCCAACTATAAGCCTGTAAAAAGCGCTCCAAATCTTTGAAGATTTTTTTATCCACTTGTTATTCTTCATACAATGCCACATGTCCCACTCCTATTGGCTTTCCTAGACTAGCCGGAAATAGGGTTCAATATTGCCCACCACATCGATTTGCCTTTGGTAAAAAGGTCACAATGATGTTGTTCCGTTATCTGATATCATAAATGCCATCGGTCGTTAATCAATGTGTTATTTTCCCATTGATTCTACTCGATCGATATCGTATCAAGGGATATCATTTGTCTCACGCTTCTAGGTTGTACATGCGACATGTTGCATAAAAGCGTATCATACAATGAGTCATGATTTCTTATTCATTAATGCACACATATCGCAACCGATACAAAGCAATTCTTAAGTTGGTACTTTTCCCCTTTCACTCTTTCTTTTCTCTTTTGCATAAAAAACTTTCTGATTTCATCTCCTCAATTCCTCATGGTTGCTTCTTCATCTTCTGCTCCAGTTTTCCAGTTGGAATCCTTTATCAAAGACCTTTATGTCTTATCATCTTAAGTGATTAATGATCTCTTCTTTAATACTCCAACTGAACTAGACATTGTAGTATTGACACTTGGTCCTTCTTTTCATATGATATTCACCTATGAACAATTTTGTGAAATCAAACTTAGCTTCCCGAAGTGCCCTGATGAAGTTCTGCTTATCCAATCGGATAATTTTACGGATCCCTCCCAAACATTCAAGTCTCTATGAGAATGGCCGAAACCGATGATGGTCGGGTTGAATGGTTTGCTCACGTTGAAGCATAGCATGGTGATATATGGAAACAAGTAGAAATTTATGAGTGCATCAAACTTTCTCTACACGAATTTCTAGCAAACCCGTTCTTGCAGCAGCATCAACTTTCTATAGTCCATTGTGAAATTGCACATGGGCTCACAGGCTATGTGCGGAAGCTTAGTAGAGCAATGGAATGCCTTTTTTAACACAAATTCTTAGCTTAAAATAATGTGCAAATAAACTAAGTAAAGCAATTTAACACTAAGGCTTCCAAGCCAATAGTGGGAACAATTACATAGACTACAAATGATATGCTAATGAAGCAACTAGTTTATCTATGGTAGTGTACATGTGTGTGTGGGATGTGCTACTTATAATCTCCTATCACTCATCTAATCATGCATACATATAATTAAACATTCAATCACATAAGCATAATTAAGCAAGTGCTCAAAATCAATCACAAACACAATCATGTATAGTGGTTCGGTTTCTCCACACCATCCCGACGAACGTACTCAACCCATGAGTGTGCTAGATTCATTATCTGATGTTTTATAAGAGCTTATACTTAAAGCATAGTTAGGATTGTCAAACTTCGTAGTCCCGAATGGATTAGAACACTCATGAAGATGTTCTTTAACGACTCATGAAGACTTCGTAAAGACTGGATCAACATCTCAAGGAAGACTCAACATCTGAAGCTTTAAATATGCATGATTCAAAGTTTGAAGCATTCTGTATGTGTCAACCATTAGGTGGTATAACCTGAAAATGACCATAGGTTAGGTGTATTTCACAGTGATATGATATATATAATTCTAAGTAAAATACACTAAAGTTAGGCCAGCCCGACTTCTAGTTCGGCCAGCCTAACTACCTTCGGCCAACCTAACACATTTTGGGCAAGTATACAGAAAGATATGGTTTTTCCATGTCAAGTTCAGCCAGCCCAAATGTGTTCGGTCAAGTTTCCCGCAATGCATTTCTTCGGAATTCAAGAAAATTCAGCCAGCCGAACCCTGTGTTCGGCCAGTCGAATTTTTAAAAGATCTTATCCCGCGAAATCCGAGTGTCATTGGAACGCAATCGTTGGAATTCGGCCAGCCGAACCACAAATCAGGCCATTAGAATTTCCAAGACCTTTGGTGATAAAATAGAGGCCTTCTATCATTCATTTCAACAACAAAAAATTGTGAGCAATATACTCAAGGAATGAGAGAAAGTCAAGGCCTTCTTAAGTTATTTGTACGGTAAATCTAATATTTAATTTAGCTTATTCTACTCTCTTTCTCAAGTTAATGTTAATCATTTTCAATAGAGAAATCCATACTCTATTTGAGAATTAGAGAATTGAATTTGCAACATTAGGGTTTTTCTTTATTACTTGAAAATACATTAGATCCCTATAATCTTTTTGGGTTGAACACATACATCTTCATCAATATCCCAAGAAAGAAGATCGCTGCAATCAAAGCTACAGTTACGTCTTCGACTCGGTATCTGAAGATAAGTATTGTATTTACTTTTATTTCATTTGGGTTTTTCTCAGATAACCCGGAAATCTCAGCGGGTTGTTTTGTGGTGAGCCCGTGAAAATCACAAATTGAGTTTTGTTGTGATAGCCTGTGAAAATCACAAGAGTTGTATAAGGTTATTAAGGTGAACCTGTGAAAACTTTAAAATAGTGAAAGATAAAATTATGAGGCTAGTAATTTTTGGAGTGGAGTAAGTGTGGGGTTAAGCACCGAACCACTATAATTCTTTGTGCATTGGTGGTGATTGTTTATTTCTTTATTTGATTTCCTTGTGATTGATTGTCTCTTGCTAAGTTTGATATTTTAATCTCAAAGACATTGTGAAATAAGGTTGCATTGTCTAAATCTTTTAGGTGAAGGTTGTCCTACGAACTATTTAGAATCAAGATTTTAATAGTCCAAGCAATTGAGAGTATTTGTTTTATTATTCCACATTATATCGAAATATGTCTTATTGTCTTATTCACCACATCCATAGCTCATCCTTTCAAGTGGTATCAAAGAGAGGTTGTTCTTTTTGGAATTTGCCTCCTAGAGCTAGATCTAGAGCTATTAAAATGTCAAATTTTGATAGTCTGTCCATTATTGGGCCACCTCCCTTTGATGGCTCAAGTTATTCTTATTGGAGAGACAGAATAAGGATTTTCCTCAAATCTATTAATGAAAGTGTGTGGCAATCCACTTTAACTAAATGGACCCCTCCAATGATGACAGTATTGGTTGAGGATGGAACCGCATCCATGAAAGAAATCGCTTGTACTTTTTAGATAACCACAAAGAAAAGTAAAAGTGGTGCAAATGCAAAAGCCTTAAATGCAATAACATGTGATCTATCACCAGATAAATTCAAAAGAATCATTTCTTGTGATACAGCAAAACAAGCATGGGATATTCTCCAAGCAGCATATGATGACAAATACAAAGAAAGTTGTAAGTTGCGGGTAAACTAAAAATTCAAAAAGGAAAATGTGCCAAGCTTCAATTAAAACTTGAAAAAACCAGTTTTGGAAAAATCTCATTTTTCTAATTACTTTGAGAAAACTAAATTAGATTTGAACTTAAAGATTTCTGAAATTCAAAATCTCAAATCTGAAAATGAGAATCTAAAAATAGAAGTTTCCTCCCTTAAGACTTAAAAAGACATTTGGATATACACCCAACGAAACCAGAAACTTGAAAGATTATTAACTGCATCTCGCCAAAGTGGTGACAAATCTGGCTTGGATTGTATCAAAATTTGGACAGAAAAATCTAAAAACTCTGCTCCTGTATTTGTAAAAGGAGAATCTTCAAAGTCTAAAAGAGTAGCTCCAAAAGAAGGAAACAAGAATGTAAAAACCTTTCAAAAAACTAATAATATAAAAACTAATGCTAGCTACCACAAATATCAAAGGAGAAATAATAATCCTTGTTTAGCCGATAAGATAGTGGACTTACTTAAAGAGCTCCTAAAATCCAACTCTGAAAATAACAGAGTAAGTAGAAACAAGAAAAACTCTTACTACCAAACACAACAAATGGGAAGATATCTTCCTAAACCTAGAAACATAATGAAATGGGTTTTAAAGGTTAAGTGTCTTGTCATCCACATAGCTTTTAAAGCAAGTAGTCATTCGAGATGGTACCTGGATAGTGGATGCTCTAGACATATGACAAGTGATAAGACGTTTCTATTAGACATCAATCAAATTGATGGCAGCTCAGTTACATTTGGAGATGGTAGTAACTGCAAGATCATCAGAAGAGGTAATGTAAAACTTCTCAATATACCTATCTTTGAAAATGCGTACGTATTCTGAAAGGAACTAGAACTAAAATTAGAAAAAGATCTAAATCTAAATTCTGGAATAAAAGAGAGTAATTGTGAATAAGTTTAAACTATCAATTAAAGGTGGAAACTATGGTGCCAAGGATCCACTTGTAGCTATTAAGATGCTACCTTGCTTGATTCAATAAACGCAATTGGAATTGGAGTCCTACCCTATCCAATTAAAAGATAAAGCAATTTAAATCAACTTTGAACTTTTCATTGACTTAATTCTCAATGGAGGAGAATTGTTAATATTGGAAGGGATTCCATCACCCTACCATGCCCAGGAGACAATGGTGAACGATGAGATTTACCAATCTCATTATCTCAAAACAGGAAAAGAAGATATCCAAAGCTATCACAACATCTATTGTAATTTGAGTCATAATAAATCATAGAAAACTGAAAATATTCCTTTTATATCAAACTAGAAATCAATGAAGTTCAATAAGAACAAGAATCCAAACAGAATAAACATTGCAATATGCTATACAAGCTTCACCTATTAGCCCTAGCTAAGAGGTTTAGCCAACCATAGACATGATTGAAACCAAATCTCTTAAACAAAGCATGAAAAATAAACTAGGAAAAAAGAAAAACTCTTTGATGGCTGCTCCACCACTTTGTTACGTTCCTTGAGACCTTTCCAAACCCTAGAAGATGCTTTGGAATATCATAAGGAGTCTTATTTATAGTTGTGGAACTCCAACTTTCGCACCTAGTTGGAAAAATGTAGAAACCGCCTCAAATTTACGCACTCTCCATAGTTTGCTAAATTAAACTTCACTCTGCGCAGTTTCTCAAAATATACTTCACTCTGCACAACTAAAATAGACTCCGAGTTTCAGAATATGCCTTTTCAGGACAATTTCAGGAATATGTTTGTTTTCAGGACAATTTGAGGATTCCTTTTCTTCACTTCAAATCTTTGATTCTCTTCATTCTTCACTTAGTTTTCTTGGATCTTTGGCATGTGAATTCTTCATTAATGACTTTCAAATCTCTAAATCTTCATTTAGTAATCTTTTAAGTATAAATCTTCCTTAAGACATCAATTTCACTTTAAGCTCTCGAAATCACCTCACACATGAAAACATGCATAATTAAATCGATTAAGCAATATCATGTTTATAAAAACAAAGTATAAATAAGGAGAAATATATAATATTTCACCCTCAACACACCCCCCAACCAGCATTTTGCTAGTCCTGAGTAAAACATGCGTGAAGTGATCTTCAATTCTCAATGTTCAAAGTTCTTCAAGAAAACAATCATTTGTGTAAACAAGTAGGAATGAGTATAATTCAAAGAAGTGAGAGTGAAATTTTGTAAACCTAGAGCCGATCAAATGAGTAATCAATCAAATAGATTTTTCATCAATCAATCTAGAGCATAAGTTCATATATCAAGTTTTCCCAATTTGCTTAGTGAATTTCAATTTATTTTCCATAAAAGTATGTTATCATTACATAATATTAGCCATGATTATCACCTCAAGATTAATTGAATAATCAAGTATTGATTCTGAACTTATCCATTTTTCTTTCTTTTTCTAGTTTTTGATTTTATATCGACGGTTTCTTTTTATTTATTCATTCTTTTTGGACTTTCTATTTTTTTCATTCTTTTACAGTTTTTTCATTCTTTTCCGATCTTTTCATCATATATGACCTTTTTGTCGATCTCACTATTTTTTTTAACTGGTTCTTTTTATCTTTTAAGGTGGATAAAATTCTCCAGACTTAATCACGATCATCTATCAATGCTTTACATACTAACAATTAGAAATTCTAGCATAATTCACAGAAAGCAACTTGAACGTGTCTTGTGACTTAGATTAACATGATATTAAAACATACTCTTAATCAATTGAGTGCAAGAACTATATGTGATAGACTACTTAGTTGATCATACTCCAACAATTCAAAATTCAATCTCAATCTTATCATCATACTCAAAACATTCTTTACATACACAATTTATCATTTTTCAAACAGATTTCAACTTGAAACATTGAAAATTTCAAAAAAAAATTACTCATAAATAAGCAAACACTGATTAGTTTACCTAATCCACACCCTCAACCTAAAATCTACATTGTCCTCAATGTAAAAATAAAAATAAAAATATAAGCACGCAATGCACATGAGACAATGAAAAGAAATAAGAAGTGATGGAAATGTAGTACCTGAAGAAAGGGGATTGAAGCTTTTCCAAGGTTCTCAATGTGAAGATGGGTTAGCATAAAGACTCAAACAAACTGAAAGCAGACTATCATAATCCTAAATCCTACTAAAACAATAAAAGCTAACTACACCTCCATCAGACTAAGAGATCAATCCTGGTACAGAAGATCAGTCAGAGGCATGGACATGTCCTCTGAGTTAAATTTCTCAACAAATGGCTTTAATCGATGTCCGTTCACTTTAAAAACATGGCCATTCGTTGGATTTTTTATCTCAATGGCCCTATGTGGATAGACATTAGTAATAATGAAAGGGTCGGTCCATTGAGATCGGAGTTTACCCGAAAAAATGTGTAATCGAGAATTATACAGAAGGACTTTTTGATTGGTTATGAATGATTTCCAAAGGATGTTCCTGTTGTGGAACACCTTCATTCTGTCCTTGTAAATTCTTGAGTTCTCGTATGCATCATTCCGGATTTTCTTAAGGTCATTAATTCAACTGTAGTGTGCGTAGTGAACTAACGTTGTCCAAATTGAAGTTCAGATTTTTGATAGCCTAGTAGGCCCTATGTTCTAACTCTACAGGCAAGTGGCAAACTTTCCCATAAATGATTCTAAAGGGAAACATTCTAATGGGGATTTTAAAAGTTGTACGGTATGCCCATAAAGCATTCGTCAAACGGATTGACCAATCCTTAAGGTCAGGATTAACCGTTTTCTCCAGAATGTGTTTAATTTTCTTGTTGGAAATCTCAACTTGCCCACTTGTCTGCGAGTAGTATGGAGTGCTCACCTTGTGAGAGATGTCATATTTCTTCATTAAGTTTTCAAATGGCCTATTACAGAAGTGTGAACCTCCATCACTAATGATAGCCCGAGGTGTTCCGAACTGAAAAATGATATTTTCTTTTAAAAATTGAATGACCATACGATGGTTATTGTTCTGGCACGGGATCGCTTCGACCGACTTAGTGACATACTTTACTACTAGCAAAATGTACAAATTCTCAAATGATTGGGAAAATGGCCCTATGAAATCGATGCCCTAGCAATCAAATGCTTCAATGATAAGAATGGGGTTTAGAGGCATCATATTTCAACGGGACAATGCACCTAATTTTTGACAATGCTCACAAGCTTTATAAAACTCGTGAGTATCCTTGAACATAGTGGGCTAGTAAAAGCCACACTACAGAATTTTGAGCATGGTATTTTTAGCAGAAAAGTGACCACGACAGGCCCGTGAATGACAGAAGGAGATGACACTTTGGTGTTCATTGTCTGGCACACATCTCCTTAGAATTTGGTCTGGGCAATATTTAAATAAATACGAGTTATCCTAGAAGAACTTACGAACCTCGACGAATAATTTTTTCTTATCTTGCGCATTCCAATGAGTCGGCGTGAAACCTGTGACAAGATAATTAGCAATGTTAACAAACTAAGATAATTGGGAGAGTTTAAACAATTGTTTGTCAGGGAACATATCATTTATAGGTGGCATTTCAAGGGAATCAGGGAGATCAAGTCTCGAAAGATGGTCAACCACTACGTTCTCTACTCCCTTTTTGTCCCGTATTTCCAAATCAAATTCATGGAGTAGGAGGATCCATCTTATCAAGCAAGGCTTAGTATCATTCTTAGAGAGAAGGTACTTCAACGCCACATGATTAGTATAGATGATGATCTTTGATCCGATCAAGTAGGACCTAAATTTGTCCAAAGCGAACACTATGGGTAAGAGTTCCTTCTCCATAGTAGAGTAGTTCACTTGGATAGGATTTAGAGTTTTACTTACATAGTATAACGTAGGGCTTCTTTTCTTTTCTCTAGCCTAACACCGCCCTAATAGCATAGTCAGACGCATCACACATAATCTCAAAAGGATGCTCTAATCGGGTGGCTGCATGATAGGTGCAGTAGTCAATATGCTCCTGAGCTTAATGAAAGCTTCATGGCATTGCTCAGTCCACCCATATAGTACATCCTTTTGAAGTAGATTGCATAAAGGACGAGAGAGGTGACTAAATTCCTTTATGAATTATCTGTAAAATTCAGCGTGTCTTAAAAAGGATCGCACATCTCGTATACTCTTAGGTAGAGGTAGGTTAGAGATAAGATCAATTTTAGCCTTATCTACCTCAATTCCCTTGGACGAGATGATATGTCCAAGAACAATTCCCTTATAAACCATGAAATGACACTTCTCCCAATTTAGTACTAAATTCTTTTCCTCACATCGCTTCAGCACATTTTTTAGATTTTTCAAACATTTGTTGAAGGATGGAACAAAGATAGAGAAGTTGTCCATGAAGACCTCTAAATATTGCCCCACCATGTCAGAAAATATACCCAACATGCATCGCTGAAAAGTAACGGGGGCATTACACAATCCGAATGGCATCCTTCGGTAAGCAAAGGTGCCAAAGGGGCATGTGAAAGTGGTCTTTTCTTGATCTTCAAGGGCTATCTCTATCTGATTGTAGCCTGAATATCCGTCAAGGAAGCAACAGTAAGAGTGACCAGCTAGCCTTTCAAAGATTTGATCAATGAAGGGCAAAAGAAAGTGGTCCTTCCTCGTGACGGTATTCAACTTCTGTAGTCAATACACATTCTTCAACCAGTAGTAACTCTAGTTGGCACGAGTTCATTGTCGGCATTGGCTACGATGGTGATTCCGGACTTCTTAGGAACCACCTAAGTTGGACTCACCCATTGGCTATCGGATATGGGGTATATGATACCCACATCCAATAACTTAAGTACCTCGTCCTTAACCACTTCCTTCATGTTTGGATTTAATCGACGTTGTGGTTTTCAGGAGGTCTTCACATTATCCTCAAAATAAATACGATGAGTACAAATCGAAGGGTCAATTCCCTTGAGGTCCGCAATCGACCATCCAAGGGCTCATAATCAATGATAGTAAAGATAAGCATACTCTCCTATTCTTGCCAAAGGTGGGAAGAAATCACCACCTGGTATGTCTCATCTTAACCTAAATAGACATATTTAAGATCAGAGGGCAAAGGTTTTAGGTCAAGCTTCGGTGCTTTAAAGCTAGACGGTAGAGGGACTACATTAGTTTGGAGTAATTATTTAAATTGTGACCTCCACTGGTTAACTTCAAGTACCGGCATAACATCAAGCATGGCATCCATCTCCCTAATCGTGTCATCATCCAAATTAGGGGAGTGGGCCAAGCACGTCTCTAGAGTGTCAAAGTATAGAGTCAAAAGTGTTCTATCTTTCACGAAAGAATCGATCATGTTAATGTCATGGGTAACGTTATCATCCTCTAATTATTTGCTCATATTGAAAAATATGTTAAGCTCCAATGTCATATTTTTGAAAGATAGATTCATAATCTCATTCCTACAATTAATGATAGCATTTGATGTAGCAAAGAATGAGCGACCAAGAATGACGGGTATCTGAGTACTCACATCCACGATGGGTTGAGGATCCAGAATAATAAAATCTACTAGGTAGTAGAATTTATCAACCTGAACCAACACATCCTCGATCATCCCTCTCGGTATACGAACTGATCGATCAGCAAGTTGTAACATGGTCCGGGTGGGTTTTAATTCACCAAGACCTAGTTGTTTGTAGACCGATTAAGGAATTAGATTTACACTCGCCCCCAAGTCAAGAATTGCATGCTCAATCGGTAATTCTCAATTACACAAGTGATGGTTGGGCTACCGGGATCTTTGTATTTTTGTGGCATATCTTGCTTGAGGATGACACTCACTTTTTCTGTCAAATTTTTTTTCTTTTGTATGTTTTTTCGTCTTTAGATAGTGCATAGATCTTTCAAAATTTTGACATATGAAGGGATTTATTTAACGAAATCCAGTAGATGGATGTTGACCTTCACTTGTTTAAGCACCTCTAAAATATCCTAAGAATTAGGTAGAGGTTTTGGTGCAATCAACCATTGAGGGAATGACGCAATCGGCTTACTTTTTGGTTCCGGTTCTAACCCATGTGGATTAATTATAGGTCTATCATTCTTATCTTCTTTGGGGTCCTAAGGCTTTTCAAGCCTTACCGGAATAGATTTGTCAATTGTCTTTCCACTCCTAAGAGTGGTGATAGACTTGGATTAGTCCATTTGATTTGAAGATCTTGGGTCACTAATTTCACATTGTGGCTTTGAATTGGGGAGAGGTTAGGCTGGAAGCATCCCTTTCTCCCCACTTGCAAAGTGTGACTCAATCCTTTGAATGAACGATGCAAACATTCACATTGTTATTTTGATTTCCTGGAATGCATGTATCATATTTTGGTTTAATAACTCTTGGTTTTGCATGAATTTTTGAACCGTATCCTCTTGAGACCTCTTCTGATTTAAAAATTAAGTAAGGGCCTCTTGTGGGTTAGCCATTTGTCCATTCCTCCAACTAAAATTTGGATGGTTTCTCCAGCTAGAATTGTATGTATTTGAGGTGGGTCCTCTTAAAGGTCTTTAGTAGTTGTTCACGGCATTCAATTACTCATTCAATATCTCTTCAAAAGCAAGAATTGTTGGGCAATTTTCAGTTGTATGTATGTTACAAGCACAAATACCATAAACAACTTCCGCAGCCTTATCAGATTTGATAGGTTCTGCCTTCTTAAGTTCCATGGCCTCGACTTTTCTTGTGAGATTGGCCACTCTTGCACTTATATCATCTTCCTCTTTCAGAACATAAATTCCTCCCCTTTCCTTTGATTGAGTAAGCTTAGAAGCGGTGAGTCTTGGAGAGGTGTCCCATGATTGCGCGTTTTCTGCCAATTGATCAAGGTAATCCCATGCATCATCGGCCCTTTTGTTCATAAATTCACCATTACACATCATCTCTATGAACTGGTGCATTGGTGAAGTCAGTCCGTTATAGAAAAAGCTTATTGTTTGTCATACTTCGTAGCCATGATGTGGACAGGAATTTGTAAGATCTTTGAACCTTTCCCAGCATTGGAAGAAGGTCTCTTCCTCTTTTTGGGCAAAGTTCATGATTGCCTTCCTTAAAGTGTTAGTTTTATGAAACGTGAAAAACTTTTTGAGAAATTTTCGGGTTATCTCAGCCCATGTGCCGATGGATCTTGTCCTTAAGGAGTGCATCCATGCCTTAGCCTTCTCTTTTAATGAAAAAGGAAACAATTTAAGTCGCATTGTGTCCTCAGACACATTTGGAAAGTGTAATGTAGCAACTATCTCATCAAACTCCTTGATGTGCACATATGGACTTTCAGAATCTAGTCCATAAAACTTTAAAAGGAGTTGTATCACTTCAAGTTTGATATCCACGTTTCCTGTATTAAGTGGAAAGACCATGCAGGAAGGTGTACTCACCCCCATCGGTTGTAAATAATCATGTAGAGTACGAGGCGAGGGTGCATTATGCACCTCGTGTTCATCTTGAACTTCCTCAACTGGTGGTTGAGGTTGAGGTTGAGGTTGATTTGTATCCATCACTTCAATTAACTAAAAAGATCTCAAGTGGTGTCTAATCCTTTGATGGATAGGCAACCCTTTGACTAATTCTCCTTCACTCAAGAGACGTTGAGTGTTCTCACGAACCCACTTGAGCATGAAACACGCACAACCCTTAAGCAACTAAACAATTAAACCTAAAAAGAAAATTAGAAAAACTAAAACAAATAAGAGATCTAAAAAAAATAAGAGAGATGGTTGGAACAAAATTACCGAATAAGAGTTGCTATGTTAGGAATTCTACAAAATAGAAAATAATGTTAGTTTCTAAAAATAATTTCAGAAAAAATCCTAACCTAAAAACATAGCAGAAAAATAAATCTTAATCTTAACCTAATTCTAATACTAATTAATTCCAGAAAAACGTAGCCGTAATCCCCGGCAACGCGCCAAAAACTTGTTCACAACCCCAAATGTAGAGTTACGATGTAGTAATAACTCGTGAGAACGAGGTCGAATCCACAGGGAATAAACTTGTACGTATTCTGAAAAGAACTAGAACTAGAAGAAGATCTAAATCTGAATTGTGGAATAAAAGAGAGTAATTATGAATAATGTTTAAACTATCAATTAAAGGTGGGAATTAGGGTGCTAAGGATTCACTTGTAGCTATTAAGATGTTACCTTGCTTGATTCAATAAATGCAATTGGAATTGGCGTCCTATCCTATCCAATTGGAAGATAGAAGGGATTCCATCACCCTACCATGCCCAGGAGACGATGATGAATAATGGGATTTACCAATCTCACTATCTCAAAACAGGAAAAGAAGATATCCAAAGCTATCACAACATTTATTGTAATTTGAGTCACAATAAATCATAAAAAACTAAAAATATTCCTTTAATATCAAACTAGAAATCAATGAAGTTCAATAAGAACAAGAATCAAAGCAGAATAAACATCCCAACACGCTACAAGCTTCACCTCTTAGCCTTAGTTAAGAGGTTTAGCCAACCCTAGGCATGATTGAAACCAAATCTCTTAAACAAAGCATGAAAAATAAACTTGGGAAGAAGAAAAACTCTTTGGCGGCTGCTCTACCCATTTTTTATGCTCCTTAAGACCTTTCCAGACCCTAGAAGATGCTTTGGAGCATCTTAGGGAGTCTTATTTATAATTGTGGAACTCCAACTTTCGCACCTAGTTGGAAAAATCAAGAAATTACCTCAAATTTATGCCATCTTCGTAGTTTGCTAAATTAAACTTCACTCTATGCAGTTTTCCAAAATATCCTTCACTCTGCAAAGCTAAAATAGACTCCTAGTTTCAGAATAAGCTTTTTCAGGACAATTTCAAGAATATGTTTGTTTTCAGGACAATTTGAGGATTCCTTTTCTTCACTTCAAATCTTTGATTCTTTTCATTCCTCACTTAGTTTTCTTGGATCTTTGGCATGTGAATTCTTCATTAATGACTTTCAAATTTTTAAATCTTCATTTAGTAATCTTTAGAGCATAAATCTTCCTTTTGGCATCAATTTCACCTTAAGCTCTCGAAATCACCTCGCACAGGAAAATATGCAAAATGAAATCGCTTAAACACATTATGTTTATAAAACCAAGATATAAATAGGGAGAAATATGCAATATTTCGTACTTAACAACCATGAAATGACATTTCTCCCAATTCAAAACTAAATTTTTACCTCGCATCGCTTCAACACACATTTAAGATTTTCTAAACACTCGCTGAAGGATGGACCAAAGACAGAGAAGTCGTCCATGAAGACTTTTAAATATTGCCCCATTATGTCAGAAAAAATACTCAACATGCATCGTTGAAAAGTAGCGAGGGCATTACATAGTCCGAATGGCATCCTTTGGTAAGCAAAGGTGCCAAAGGGACATGTGAATGTTGTCTTCTCTTAATCTTCAAGGGCTATTTTTATTTGATTGTAGCCTAGATATCTGTCAAGAAAGCAATAGTAAGAGTGACCGGCTAGCTTTTTCAAAATTTGATCAATGAAGGGTAAAAGAAAGTGGTCCTTCATTGTGACGATATTCAACTTCCTGTAGTCAATGTACATTCTCCAACCAATAGTAACTCTAGTTGGCACGAGTTCATTGTTGGCATTGGCTACGATGGTGATTCCGGACTTCTTAGGAACTACCTGAGTTGGACTCACCCATTGACTGTCGGATATAGGGTATATGATACTCACATCCAACAACTTAATTACCACAGCCTTAACCACTTCTATCATATTTGGATTGAGTCGACGTTGTGGTTGTCGGGAGGTTTTTGCATTATCCTCAAGATGGATGCGGTGAGTACAAATCAAAGGGCCAATTCCCTTGAGATCCGCAATCGACCATCCAAGAGCTCCTTTATGCTTAATGAGAGTGAAAATGAGCATACTCTCTTGTTCTTTCTCAAGGTGGGAAGAGATCACCACCAGGTATGTCTCATCTTGACCTAAATAGACATATTTAAGATCGACGGGCAAAGGTTTTAGGTCAAGCTTCGGTGCTTTAAGGTTAGATGGTAGAGGCACTACATTGGTTTGGGGCAATTTTTCAAATTGTGGCCTTCAACGATTAACTTCAAGTACCAGCATAACATCAAGCAATGCATCCATCTCCCTAATCATCTCATCATCTAAATCAGGGGAGTGGGCCAAGCACATCTCTAGAGGGTCAGAGTATAGAGTCAGGAGTGCTCTATCTTCCATGAAAGAATTGATCATGTTAATGTCGTGGGTATCATCATCATCTTCTACTTGTTTGCTTTGAGGTTTCGGTTCTAATCCACATCCAAAAATTGAAGTTAATTGATGGAGGCCTCAAAGCACTGAAGCTTGACCTGAAACCATTACCAGCCAATCTTAAATATGTCTACTTAGGTCAAGATGAGACATACCCGGTGGTGATTTCTTCCCACATTGAGCAAGTACAAGAGATTATGCTTATTTCTACTCTCATTGAGCATAAAGGAGCCCTTGGATGGTCGATTGCAGACCTCAAGGGAATTGATCCTTTGATTTGTACTCATCGCATTCATCTTGAGGATAATGTGAAAACCTCCCAACAACCATAATGTCGATTAAATCCAAACATGAAAGAAGTGATTAAAAGAGAGGTACTTAAGTTGTTGGATGTGGGTATTATTTACCCTATATCTGACAGTCAATGGGTGAGTCCAACTCAGGTGGTTCCTAAGAAGTCTAGAATCACCATTGTAACCAATGCCGATAATGAACTCGTGCCAACCAAAGTTACTACTGGTTGGAGAATATGCATTGACTATAGAAAATTGAATACCGTCACAAGGAAAGACTACTTTCCTTTGCCCTTCATTAATCAAATTTTGAAAAGGCTAACTGGTCACTCTTACTACTGCTTCCTTAATGGGTATTCAGGCTACAATCAAATAGAGATAGCCCATGAAGATTAGGAAAAGTCAACGTTCATATGTCCCTGTGGCACCTTTACTTATCAAATAATGCTATTCGGACTATGTAATGCCCCTGCCACTTTTCAACGATGCATGTTGAGTATATTTTCTGACATAGTGGGGTAATATTTAGAGGTCTTCATGGACGACTTCTCCGTTTTTGGTCCATCCTTCAACAAGTGTTTGGAAAATCTTAAAAATGGGTTAAAGTGATGTGAAGAAAAGAATTTGGTTTTGAATTGGAAAAAATGTCATTTTATGGTTCCCAAGGGAATTGTTCTTGGACATATAATTTTATCCAAAGGAATTGAGGTGGAGAAAGCCAAAATCTATCTTATCTCTAACTTACCACCTCCCAAGAGCATACGCGAGGTGCGATCATTCTTAAGACACACCGGATTCTACAGATGATTCATAAAGGACTTTAATCACCTCTCTCATCTTTTATATAATCTACTTCTAGAGGATGCACCATATGAGTGGACTGAGCAATGCCAAGAAGTCTTCACTAAGCTCAAAGGCATGTTGACTACCGCACCTATCATGCAACCACCCAATTGGAGCATCCCTATTGAGATTATGTGCGATGCATCTGACTATGCTATTGGGGTGGTGTTAGGCCAGAGAAAATAAAAGAAGCCCTACGTTATTCACTATGCAAGTAAAACTATAAATTTTATCCAAGTGAACTACTCTACTATAGAGAAGGAACTCTTAGCCATAGTGTTCGCTTTGGAAAATTTTAGGTCCTACCTGATCGGATCCAAGATCATCATCTACACAGACTATACAATGCTAAAGTATTTTCTTTCTAAGATGGATGCCAAGCCCCGCCTGATGAGACGGATCATTTTACTCTAAGAATTTGATATTGAAATATGAGACAAAAAAGAGTAGAGAACGTAATGGCTGACCACCTTTCTCGACTTAACCTCCCTGATTCCCTTGAGCCAACACTGATAAATGATATGTTCTTAGACGAACAATTGTTTAAACTCTCCTAACTTCCTTGGTTTACTAATATTGCAAATTATCTTGCCAAAGGTTTCACATTGACACATTGGACTACGCAAGATAAGAAAAAAATTCTTCGCCGAGGTATGTAAGATTTTCTGGGATGATCCTTATCTGTTTAAATACTACTTAGACCTAATTATAAGGAGATGTGTTTCAGACAATGAACGTTAGAGTGTTATCTCCTTTTATCACTCTCAGGCTTGTGGTGGTCACTTTTCAACTAAAAAGACCACGACCAAAATTCTACAATGTAGCTTTTACTGGCCCACTATGTTTAGAGATACTCATGAGTTTTACAAAGCTTATTAGCATTGTCAGAAATTGGGAGGACTGTCTTGTCAAAATATGATGTCACTAAATCCAATTCTTATCATTGAAGCATTCAATTGTAGGGGCATCAATTTCATGGGGCCATTCCCCCAATCATTTGGAAACATCTATATATTGTTGGCAGTAAACTGTGTCACTAAGTGGGTCGAAGCAATCCTGTGCCGGAATAATGATTATAAAACGGTCATTCGATTCTTATAAGAAAACATCATTTCCCGGTTCGGAACGCCTTGAGCCATCATTAGTGATGGAGGCTTGCACTTTTAAAATAGGTCATTCAAAAACTTAATGAAAAAATATGGCATCTCTCATAAGGTAAGCACTCTATACCACCCACAGAAAAACGAGCAAACTGAGATTTTCAACTAGAAAATTAAACAAATTCTGGAAAAAACGGTTAACCTTGACCGTAAGGATCGGTCAATCCGTTTGATCGATGCTTTATGGGCTTACCGTATAGATTTTAAGACCCCCATTGGAATGTCTCCCTTTAGACTTGTCTATGGAAAAGTCTGCCATTTGCCTGTAGAGCTGGAGCATAGAGCCTACTGGGCTATCAAAAATCTGAACTTTAACTTGGACAACGCTGGCTAGCTGCGCAAGCTTCAATTAAATGAACTTGAGGGAATCCGAAATGATGCATATGAGAACTCGAGAATTTATAAGGATAAGATGAAGGTGTTCCATGACCGAAACATCTTTCGAAAATCATTTACACCAAATCAAAAAGTCCTTCTGTACAATTCTCAGTTACATCTTTTTCCGGAAAAACTTCAAGCTCGTTGGACCGACCATTTTATTGTTACTAATGTTTATCCTCATGGGGCCATCGAGATAAAGAATCTGACAAATGGCAATATTTTCAAAGTGAATGGACATTGTCTAAAGCCATTTATTGAGAAGTTTAATTCAAAGGATATGTCCATACCTCTGATTGATCCTGTGTATCAGGACTAACCTCCTAGTCTGATGGAGGTGTAGTTAGGTTTATTGCTTTCATAGAACTTAGAATTAGGATAGTTTGCTTTCAATTTGTTTAGTCTTCATGCTAACCCATTCGATGTTAAGAACTTTGGAAAATCTTCAATTCTTCTTCTTCAGGTACTACCTTTCCGTCACTTCTCCTTTCTTTTCGTTGTCTCATATGCATTGCAGGTTTATATCTTTTACATTGAGGACAGTGTTGATTTTAGGTTGGGGTGTGGATTGGGTAAACTAATTAGTGTTTTCTTAGTCGTTGAGCAAAAATTTTGAAAATTTTCAATTTCTTAAATTAAAAACCTATTCGGAAAGTGATAGTTTGTGTAATTAAGAATGCCCTAAGTATGATGATAAGATGGAGATTGAACTTTGAATTGTTGGAGTTTGATCAACCGAGTAGACTATCGTCTAAGTTCTTGCATTTAATCGATTAAGAGGAAGTTTGAATATCATGATTGATCTAAGTCACAAGCCACATTCAAATTGCTTTCTGTAAATTGTACTAGAATTTCTCATTGTTAATATGTATATCATTAATAGATATTGAGAATTAAGTCTGGAGAATTTTATCCACCTTAAAAAGATGAAAAGAACCAGTTTAAAAACAGTGAGATTGACAAAAAGGTAATGAAGAATGAAAAGTCTAAAAAGAATAAAGATGAAAAGACTGAAAAAAATGAATAAATAAAAAGGACCATCGATATAAAATCAAAAACTGGAAAAAGAATAAAAGGAGATAAGTTCAGAATCAATACTTGATTATTCAATTAATCCTGAGGTGATGAGCATGGCTAACATTATGAAATACTAGTATTTTTATGGAAAGCAAGTTGAAATTCACTAAGCACATAGGAAAAACTTAATATATGAACTTATGCTTTTAAATGATTGATGAACAACATACCTAATTGATTGCTCATGTGATTTGGCTCTAGGTTTTCAATTTTTCACTCTCACCTCTTTGGATGATACTCATTCATACTTGTTTACACAAAAGATCATTTTCTAAAAGAGGATTGCAATTCGAGAATTGAAGATTATGTCACGCATATTTTGCTCGGGACTAGCAAAATGCTGGTTAGGGGGTGTGTTGAGACTCAAATATTACATATTTAACCCTTCAATCATATTAGTTTTCCTTGCATTTAATTGATAATTTGATTTAATTATATATATTTTTGTCATGCGAGGTGATTTGGAAGCTTATGATGAATATGAGCTTAAAAGGATGGATTTAGAGCTCAAAAAACACAATGAAGAATTGGAGATTTGAAGTCATTAATGAAGAATTCACATCCCAAAGATCTAAGGAAACCAAGTGAGGAATGAAGACAATCGAAGATTTGAAGTGAAGAAAAGGAATCTTGAAAATTGTCCTGAAAAAAATATTCTGAAATTCCGGGACCAATAAACCATGGTTTTGAAAAAGTTCCATAATTGACTTCGATGCGATCGAAGACAGTTAGATAGAATTGAAAACACTTTGATAGAATTAAAGGTGCGATCGAAGATAGTTCGATGCTATCGAGAATTTCAGGATTTCTCAAGCCAAAATCACTGGACAGTTCTGGATGATTCTTCGATCAATCGAAGACTATTCGATAACATCGAAGGCGTACACAGATTTTACACAGACTACAGAAATTTGAGCCGGTTTGTGGATTTTTTCAACTCGGTGTGAAAGTTGGAGTTTCACAACTATAAATAGGAGTCCCTAGGATGCTCCAAAGCATCTTTTAGGGTTTGAAAAGGTTTCAAGGAGCATAGCAAAAGGGTGGAGCAGCCACCAAAGAGTTTTTTTCTTCTTCCCTAGTTTATTTTTCATGTCTTGTTTAAGAGATTTGGTTTCAATCATGTCTATGGTGAACTAAACCTCTTAGCTAGGGCTAAGAGGTGAAGCTTGTAGCATGTTGGGATGTTTATCTTGCTTTGATTCTTGTTTATGTTGAACTTCATTGATTTCTAGTTTGATACTAAAGGAATATTTTCAGTTTTTAATGATTTATTGGTACACAAATTACAATAGATGTTGTGATAGCTTTGAATATCCTCTTTTCTTGTTTTGAGGTCGTGTGATTGGTAAATCTGGTTGTTCACCATTGTCTCCTGGGCATGGTAGGGTGATGGAATTCCTTCCAATCATCACAATTCTCCTCCATTGAGAATTAAGTTAATGAAAAGTTCAGATTTGATTTAAATTGTTTTATCTTCCAGTTGAATAAGATAGGACTCCAATTCCAATTGCGTTCCTTGAATCAAGTAAGATAGCATCTTGATAGCTACAAGTGGATCCTTGTCACTCTAGTTCCCACCTTTAAATTTATAAGTTTTAATCAACATTATTCGCAATTACTTCCAATTATTCAGCTTTCAATTTAAATCATTTTCTAGTTCTAATTCTAGTTATTTTCAACATGCGTACAAGTTTAGTCCCAGTGGATTCGACCTCGGTCTTACCGAGTTATTACTACATCACGACCCTACACTTGGGGTTGTGAACAGATGTCTACACTAGATATTATGGGTAGCTTTCTTAAGAGAAAAATCAGTGCTTTTGACGAAGTCAAAAAGTTAATTAAATGCATCTAGACTACAAAAGAACTATCTGTAATCAGAATAAGAAGTGACCATGGTACTGAATTTGAAGATAGCACTGTAATGACCATGGAATATTACATGAATCTTCTGCTCCTAAAACTCCTCAGCAAAATGGAATTACTTAGAGGAAAAACAGAGTTCTACAAGAAATGTCTAGTGTTATGCTAAATAGCTAAAAATTAACTAAAATTTTATGGGTTGAAGATGTTAATACAACTTGCTATATTTTTAACCATGTTTATATAAGAGCTGGTAAAAAAAAAAAAAAAAGATAGCTTATGAACTATGGTTTGATAGAAAACCTTCTGTGAAATATTTTCATACTTTCGGAAGCAAGTGCTTCATTTTACGAGCCTAGGAAAATTTGGGAAAGTTTAAATCTAAAAATGACGAGGGAATATTTTTAGGATACGCTCTAAACAGTTGAGTATATCGTGTCCTAAATAAAAGAATTAAGGTGATACAAGAATCCATAAATGTTGTTATCGATTATCAAACTATCACACCTAAACTTGATCAAGATGATGAAATTACCATAGTCAATCAATCTAAACCATTATCAAAATCATATTTAATTGAGATAAGATTAGTCAATGATCATCCGACTAATCAAATACTTGATAACCCTCACACTGGTGTTCAAACCAGAAGACAGTTAGAAAACATATGTAATCATGTTTGCTTCACTTCGTAGATAGAACCAACTAATGTAAATGAAGCCCTAGCAGATGAAAGTTGGATTTTGGCTATGCAGGATGAATTAAATCAGTTTGTTAGAAATGATGTTTGGTATCTGGTTCCCAGACCTTTTGACAAACATGTGATTGGAACTAAATGGATTTTTAAAAATAAATATGATGAATTAGGTAATATTATAAGAAACAATGCTCGATTGGTTCTGCAAGGTTACAATCAAATTGAAGAGATTGACTATGATGAGACCTTTGCACCCGTTGCTCGTCTCGAATCTATCAGATTATTTATTTCCATTGTATGTCATAAAAATTTCAAAATATTTCAAATGGATGTTAAAAGTACCTACTTAAATGGTGACTTAATCGAGGAAGTGTATATTGAACAACCTAAGATATTTGAAGATCCCAAACTTCCTAATAATATATACCATCTTAAAAAGGCTCTGTATGGTTTAAAACAAGCCCCAAGAGCATCGTATGAAAAACTAACTAAATTTCTACTTAGTCAAAATTTTAAAATGGGGAGTGTTGATAAAAACCTTATTTATCAAAAAATGTAATGAAGATATGTTGATTGTACAAATATATGTAGATGATATTATTTATGGATCAACCTATACTAACATTTCCTCTAAGTTTGTAGATTCAATGAAATTAGAATTTTAAAATGAGTATGGTTGGTGAGCTAAATTATTTTCTTGGTCTCTAAGTGAAATAGCTCAAAAATTGGATATTTATCTCTCAAACCAAATATATTATGAACCTAGTGAAGAGATTTGGTTTTGATAATAGTAAAAATTTTCAAACACCCATAGGTACAACACTTAAACTGTAACACCCTGAACTTTTCAATACCCGAGTATTGAAAGTTCTCAAGTGTTACCATGAAATTTAACTTATTATGTACATGTATATGATACCAATTTAGCTATCCTAACTTTATATCCATTCTGCAACACGAATCTGACCGTTGGGAATAATCTCCATTCATATATCAAGCCATCTAACAATTGATTTTGAATAGGATCATCATATACCCAAGTATTCTCACTTGTCCATCATAACTAACCGTTCAGTCAACTATTCACCACTAGGTAAAGATGGACCGTTTACTCTGAATTTAGACCACCTAATCATAGTAAACTATCTACTTAATCTCAGCATCCACTCGTACACATATCAAATTGAGATTTTAATCCATCATCTTGTTCACCACCTATAAATATGCTTAACCCACCATCAAAACTACAATCTGAGAAACTTACACATGTGAACAAGTCGCTTGAATATCTAACGGTATACATGTTCTACCTCTTAATTACTCCAAAAACTCACTTTTAATCATCCATTTATAAAACTGAACGTACACCCACTTACATGATCAGAATACTAACCATCAAGTTTTTCTATTTTAATATGTCCTCTGACCATCCATTATGTTGATTGATATATGTACATTCTCTTAATTAGTTTGGTGAATAATTCATTATTATAATGATTTAGATATAAGTTCTTTTTTAAGAATTACTTAGAAACATACTTATAACCATGTAGAAGTATTAAATTTTCCAAAACTCTCATATCAAAAATAATTACAAAAATGCCATTAAACTAGACCAAGAATTCTAAATCACATAGTTCCTATGATCCGTTTGATGTGAAATTTTATACAATGCTTATGTGTCATAAATTAACCATACATGTCAAATTTTAGCCATTATATCATTGTAAAAGTAACTCAATTGACAAATCAGCTATATAACCGTTGATTTTTGTGTCCATCTAGTAAAGAAACCTCGTGGATAGTAGTAGTAGGATATTTTCCTTCATATGAATAACTAAGATTGCCCATAATATGGACCAAGTATGAAATATGATGACCCCACTTTGGTAGGCTTTTTCTTAGGCACGAAGTTATCCTACCAAGGCCTACCAACTTCTTATAAATCTGAATCATCTGATTTAACCACTTCCTTCCAACCATCACAACTCAAATTTAGACCACATTTTAGTATTATATGACTACAAGGTTATACAAAATTTTGACCTCGATCTATGATCCTATACCATTGAAGGTTGAAGCCAGTTCCTTCTTTTTTGTACAAAATATGAAATTTTAGATTTAGGCTTTTTCCATTATTGATCAACCACCAAATTTTTTTGAACCATTTGCCTATCCTGACTACACATTTCTCTCAAAATTTTACCCTGATCATTAAGTATGGACCGTTAATTGAGATCAAGTTCGTTTTGGCACCCGTCAGGAGAATTTTCGAGATAAATCAATCTAAATTTCGGATCACTAAGAAAATCATATACCCCGAATCTATTCGATGACCCTGACACAATGGATGAATTAGATTTAAAGAAAGATCGTCAAAAAATGAAAAGTTGGATAAACCCAATCTAAGTGGGATGTGAAACACACCCCTATCACACCCAGTCCTTTTAAAAAGGGGTGTGCGTTCCCCTCTCCACTCACACGCCCGATCTCCCAATGTACAAGGAGAGAGAGAGAGAGAGAGAATGAGAATGAGAAAGAGAGAAAGAGAAAGAGAGAGAAAGAAAATGAAAATGAAAAAAAAAGGAAAGAGAAAGAGAAAGAGAAGGAGAAGCCTAGACGCCCTCTTCCTTCTCCATATGCATGGTGTCTCCCTCTTGCTCAAGCAATGTCATAATTCATGTGGAAGCTTTTCATGTAAAAGCTTTCCTACATGGATATCTGTGGGATCCTGATCTTTTATAACATCGCTTGTGTGCACACGTGTCCCAAGTCACACCGTTAATAAACCATACACTACACCACAGTGCACCTAGAAAACTCACCCAAGTGATTTGTTCCGGATGATCTTGAGACCTCTATCATGTGGACCGCGTCGTCTTTGCAATCACAATGATGAAAACCATGCATTAATTCGACGCTCCGTTAGTGAGATATGACCTGTTGAATTCACGGCCCAAATTACGTATCATATAACACAAGCAACCTTTATTGTATTAGGCCCATTGGACTTAATCCCATATGGGCCTAAAGCCCACTTTTAAAACATGAAAATTATCACAAAATAAGACAATCACTACATGACAAATAAGAAGCTAACGCATATAAGACAAGCACTATAAGACAAAATTAGATTATATCCCAAAACTCATCATTAGCTCTCTCCCCATGCCTTAGAAACTAATCATGGCCCATGTCCACCTCATCCTATACATGCATCCAATGCATGTCTTGATTTGTGCCACATCACTTCAAACAACCAATTGCAACACTCCACCTCACCATCCACCATGCATCACCTACAACCCATAACCCTTATCCATCCATTAGCCAATGCATGTCTAGATTTCTTCCACCTTGGCCAATGCATGCTTAGCACCATCCAACTCATCCATCCACTACCCATAGTATACATCACATTTTACCTCACTTTTAGCACCAATAAGATCTCATAAACTTGTCATATCATCTTGCCACCTCAACCCCCAATTCCCTATATAAGAGCAGAAGCCCTCTTACACTCATTCCTTTGTTATACTTAGAAAATTCTGAGATTTTAAGCGAGAGTGGGACCAAAGTGTGGCCCATCATCAAACCTAAAAGGAGTAGACCATACATCATCATCCAACCATCCATCCATTTGAGGTGAGTCTACACCCCCTCCTTCCATCCTCCTCTTCCTTAATTTCATATTTTTAATGCATGTGGGCCCACTGGTGTGGATCCCCAGGTTTCATATATTACTGGCCATAGTGGTCAGCAAGTGGCCCACGTCAGTATGGTCCACCATAATGAACATTATATCCACACCCTTCACTTGTAATCTCGTTTTTGTATCTGTATAGAAACTTCTAAAAATCGTATAAAATCAATCGTGTTAAGATCAAAGTTGAAAAATAATATGAACCAAAATATGAGCTAATTCTAGACCAAATTTCATAGACATCCAACGGTCCAATCATCCGTAGCATCAAGTTTACTTGGCTACTATCCAGCAGCACATGCATAATTCCAATTTGCCAATAACAGACCCATTTTTAATTCCTTTAATGAATATGTTAAAAATATATGTTCCATTGGATCCAAAAAATTTGAAGTAGCTTTCCAACGGTATATAATAAGCCTCAATCGAAGTTTGGACGACTGAGATCTTGGCCTCGTATGAAAATGTATCTAAGAGCTTGTTGTGACCATTTTTGTATAGACCATATCCGTGATTCCAACAGTCAAATGTAATTGATATTTTTTCTTAAATTACTTAAGATATTTAATGATCATATGTACGGTCTCTATAGTTAGATTCCTTCATGATAGAATTTAAGAACTTCTTGACCGCCAGATACTTTCGTAAGGACAAATCTTGAATTTCTATGTGTGGTCCAGATGGATCCAAGCCTTTATATGGTTGGAAACATATAAACGGCCTAAATGATGTATTCTCAAACCATTCATTGGCTCAGATTTTCTAACATAGAATCTGATCATAGATATTTGATCAAGACATTTCATGTGCTACTTGTTTATTATATGTATGTTGACCACAATATTCATCCTCTTATTATGGACCCACTTGGTAGTGAGGCCACTTTTGATTTATGTACTTTATTAGTTCTTTTAATCTGGACAGCCATGTGTATTGATGTGTGTCTCTTATCTATGATTTGCTAGCATGTGGACCCCACTTATCATTAGATCTATTTCATTTCTTTTGCACTTTCTGTTTGCAGAAATTTTCTAAGTACCTAACTGCATTGCATGTAGACATCTTTGACACCTTGTGGTGGGCCTCACACTCTATAGTTAAGTGTCCCACTTTGAGGGATGTTTAATCTTTATATAAGTGAGTTGGGATGTCCCACCTTCGTATCAGGAATGATCCCCAAGTGTTTGAAAATTGGGCCCTAAGTTGTAACAGACCCCATTGCTGAAAATTGTCTGATTATTTTTATATTTTGTACCAACTTTGAGCCTCTATAGTGGACACCACCACATGATATAAGTAGGAAACCACTTGGAACATTTAAGTTATACCAATGAATAGAGAAATTATATTTTACTTGGGCCAAATCAGACCTCACATGATCAGGGAGTGGATCCCAAAATGGGGCAAGGCACAGTAGTGCAGAAAATTAAAATACATATGTTTAGCCCTATACCAAATATTATGTGTGCACAAAAAGTTGGTCCCATCTTATAATTTTTGAAGTACATATATATTACTACCGAGGGCACCAGACGGCACATTGAAAGGTGGTCCCTTGCGATCATGGGACGTACTCTAAATTGGGCCAAAACTAATTATGCGCCGTGTTTCCTGCACATTTCCTCCAAGTACCCATGTTTGGGACATCACCATAAATTGTATACACCCAACCAATGAGGCTCGTCTTATACTTTTAAAGCCCATACATAGAGCTACCAGATGGATCCTTCCTTTCACCAGATGTGGGTCCCACATGATCATAAATCGGAATTGAAAATGGCCCAGAACCAACCTTACGCCAAAAGTCTATTTGATATAGAATTTATGTGGGGCCACGTCAGTATGGTCCACCACCTTCCCAAAGCATTTAATGCAACATCTGAACTCTGAAAAACAACTCCCAGGTGTTGTTGGGCTAAAAACCTTAAGTGGGTCATCTAGATGGGCTATCTTGTATGGGCCTTACCTTTCATGTAATGAGGACCACCTAGCGTGTTTTGTAGATGGGTGTTATATAACTTGTAAAATATTTAGTTGAGAGATTTTGCTATCTAAATGTTCTCTTAAGATATAGGTGGCCTTGGGCCCATCTAAATGATGCAACCCTTGGGCCCAAGTGAGCCCAACACCAAGAGAAATCGTTGGAGAGTGAGAAGCCATAATTGTAACCTTCCTTGAGCCCGTTGGGCAAGGCCCATTGCCTACTGGGTAGTGCGTCTTGTATACTACCTCTAGTCAAGTGGACTACGCTTAGAGATGTAAGTGTTATGGTTTCTAGCTCCTATAATTGTCAAATTTTGTAGTGCCAAAACCTTTCTTAGAATCTGTGTAGCTCATCTACATAATGAAGATTATGCATCTCTCAAGGACAATGGTCTTTAGTTTAAGAACTTCAAAGGCAAGTGTACTTGAATTTAAGCTTTCAAGCTTCAAGAGTTCAAGATCTTCAAAGCTTCATACTAGTCAAGACAACGTTCCTAGATTTTGATACTCAAGTTCAAGCTTCAACGTTAGTCAATTTTAAGCTTCAAGAGACTTAAGTTCAAGCTTCATCCTATGAAAAGATCTCATGCTTCGCTAACTTCAAAGAACGACTATCAACTGAAGAAAAAGAAGTTTCAATGTTCATACATCATGTATAAGGTATGAATGACCCTAGATTGACCATAGGGTAGGTCGTTTTGAATACATAATTCAATTGGCTCATTTTATAAGTGAATAGACTGTTTCTATACTAGTCCTGGACTCTGTTCGACTAGTCTTAGCACTGTCTCGACCAGTCCTAAGTTTGTTGTAAATTTTTGAAATTTTTTTGTTAAGCCTCGACCAGTCCTGGAGACTGCTCGATTGGTCGTGTAAACAGTGCTCGACTCGTTCTCGACCAGTCCTGCAGCCTCGCCTCAAAGTACAACAACTAAATCTGGTTCCACATGACCAGTCATGGACAGGTCACGACCAGTCATGGAGGTCCCTCGACTGGTCGTGAAGAGCCTACGATCAGTCGTGGAACGGCTTTATCTTATCGCACTCAAAATTTTAAAAATTTGTTGGTCCTACGACCAGTTGTGGTGTCCTCAGGACCAGTCATGAACGCAATTTCTTCACCTATAAATAGAACACGAATTTTAGAGTTTTTCATTCAATTCAAGCTAAATTAATACACCACTCTGAGAGATAAGTTAGTGATCTTTTTAATCTATATTGTGTTCATTTAATATTCTCTTAATTTAGCTTTATTATATTTAATTTTATATTCTTTATTCCTATCATATTTGAAGAAGGGATTAAATCTTATCCTTTGCTTGGAATCAAAATCAAATAGAGCTAGCCCAACTTGATTTAATTTAAAATCAATTTAGAGTCTAGAACCATTTCTTAAGTGAGTTTGGACATTGAACTTCTATGTTGAACTTCTACTCCGATTTGGTTCTTCCGGGCTTCATCAAAAAGAGAATATCCAGGTATTTTACATTATTGTAAATTTTTGTATTTTGGCTTCATTAAGATTAATGTGTCAGAAAAATCTCTCTATTTTAGTTTGTCCGAGGTGATCTAGAAAACTCAGAGTGTGGGATTTTTGAATTGTGTAAGCCCACTTGAAAGACACAATTGTGAGGGTTTTAGGTGAACCTTGAAAAACCTATTTTCATAGTGAATGCTAATATCCACTGTGTGAGGATATTAGGAGTGGAGTAGTTGTGTGGCTGTTTTTCTAAACAGTTGGTGTACACACAAGCGAACCACTATAATTTCTGGTCTTATGGATTGAATGTTTATTTCTTTTTTTGGATTTTGTAATTTCCCTTTTTGCATTTGTAGAGAATGTTGTAATTTCTTTTATGCAAGTGTGGGAATGTTGTAATAGTTTGAATTTCTTTTCTTGCTATTCATTTCTTTATTCGTCTGTATCAGTTTGAGTTTTTGATACACAGACCTTTCTAGGAATCAGGTTGTCCTACCATAAACCTTGGTTTTTGGTATAAGGTTATCCTTAGAATAACATCTGTATCAATCTCTCAATACTCGTACATTTGAGGTTGTATTTAATTTCTACATTATGGATTATTTAAGTGTTATCTTTTCTTTATTTGTTTAAATTCCGCTGTTAATTATTTTAATTTGGCATAATCCTATTAACCCCCCACCCCCCAAGGACATATAGGCCTTTTAAAGAGAGACCTATTTTACAATGCATAAACTAGATAATTGGGTTTTTTCTTGGTTTGTTGTGTATTTGGTTAGTGGGCCTAATATGATGTATGACATGAAAGATATTAGCATGTTGTCCTTGTGTTTGAGATTGTGCATTGTTTCTAGTTAATGGTAGAATGTGTGGGGCCCACTTAGTTGTGAAATTAGGTCCACACTATTGAAAACGTTGTGGTTGGATATTTATGCCTTTGAGTTGGCTTATTGATTCACCAAGTGGGACTCACACTTGACCTGTACAACCCCATGCCTTGCATGTAGTTCGAGTCCAGTGTGGAAGTCACACTAGGTAGGATGCACCTAGTGATGGGTGAGATAATGATACATGTATGGTAATATGATAATGATGATTGTGAGTTGTTGTTGAAATGATAGATATGATTTAATTGATGGTGAATTATGGCATATGCATTGATGATAGATGAGTAATTATTTGTGTTATTCATGACATTTCTTATGTTAATCATGAAGTGAAAATAATCCTCATGGTGATGATGATAATATTATGTATGTATATGCATGATGACAAAACATGCTAGTTGACCACCATGCTTAATATCCAAGTGATAATAATGCACGTATTGATTGTTGTGATGATAACGTGGACAAGATAACCATGTTTTACTTGATGCATGAATGATGGTAAATATATGATGTTGGTGAATGTAAGAATAACATCATGCATGACAGACAACTAATGCCTAGGGCATGTATGATAGTAATGGATGATGGTCATGATATTGATGATGCATGTGAATACTTACATACTGTGTACTCCATGCACATGCTTTTATGATGTAGGTTGTGACGATAAATTTGATGTTGAATGATATTTATGATAACGATGATGCATGTGAGAACTTGTGTACCACCATAACCTGTGCACCTTATGCATGTACATGCTATGTGAGGATGGTGGATTATCCCTGTGTGGTATGTTCGTGGTTTTGGTGGAAATGTATTATGTGTTGTGGAGGTGTACTCACGGAAATGAGGGATGTTCGGCATTTGATTCATGCAATCATTCATCCACTATTCACTCGAGCTGGTGGTGCATAAATAAATCATTATGTGCATATTCGCAATGGCCACAATTTCGGTTAGGAATGGGACTAACCTGAGATAAGGAGTTTATCACATCGAGTCTAGCTATCCAAATCTGGTATGGGATTGGTTTGGATAGAAGTCCTTTCTGATAAACCCTACGACTTGCGATACCACGTACTATCATCCCGACTCCACAAGTCAGCTCTGTCATTGGCTTTCCATCATATGCTATATAGTAGAAAATAAAATTTAATTATCTTGTTCATGATGATTGACTATTTTAATGATTCATGGTCGCTTGTTGAGTGACATGCCTATTATTGATGTCATGTTCATGATAACTTATGTAGTTATACAACATGTTTGATTGATAACCTGCTCACCTATGATAATATGATCGATTGATAACATGCCTGTGATTGTTTTGGATGTCTTTACGGGAGCACCCTGATAAACCGTGTTTTACTCCTGACACGCAGTAGACTTACAAGATATGGTTTGCTCATACAGATGACTTACACCTTTTCAGGATGCATGCAAGAGCTGTTGGAGTTTGCTATTGTTTCCTTCATTACATTTGAGCTAGTGTACCATCTTATGTGTGACATGTCGAACAGGTTCGTCTCTTCGATATGCGTTGATACCATGTATAAAATGTGTAACCGCCTAAACAGATTAACTGCACAGAGAAAAAAAAATTTCTCCGCCATGAGCTGGATTTGGTGTCGGGAAGTTCGCTAACCGTTCATCAAGTCCAGTAAGTGGCAAGGTAGTTGCTCCGTCCTAAGTTCGGGACTTGGGAAGTGGTAGTTCTCGGGTTCCGAATTTGGGGCGTGACAATATCTACCTAGGGTTTAGATTTAAGGCTAAGGTGAGGGATTCCTTTGAGCTTACCTTAATTTAAGTTAATATGATTTATCTTGTCTTTTACATGCTTTGCTTTCATATTACTATAATTCTCTCCATACAATTGTTTAATTTACCACCAACAATTATTTCTCCTTTGGGAATTATAGTTAAGGTATGATTTTAATTATGTGTGATCCTTTTTAATTTATTTAGGGCGATGGATACAAGCATTGCCTTTGCCTTTACAAATTTTGTTGAGTTAGCCCTTGTTACTCTCCTCTTTTATTGAGTTAGCCCTTGTTACTCTCCCCATTTATTATATTAGCCTTGTGCTATCTACCTTTATGGCTTGGGCATGTGTCTTGGAATTCCAGAACTCCTATAATTCAATTTATCTCCTCTTTAGTATAAGTGATGTGTGAGAGGCATCACAACTAGTGATTCAAATATCTATCGTGGACGTAACGTTTGGGTAGCGGCCCCCTTGGTCGACATGTAATTCCATGAATTTTGGGTAGTGGTACTATAACGTCCCGGGTTTTCGAAACCCGAGTATATGACTCATTTTCCAAAAACCCGAGTGTTAACCTTTTAAAATAGTCAAATTCCATGTATATTTTTTTTTCTTTTTCAGAGTGAGCATTTAGGCGGAACATGAGCAAATCAAACATAAAGGAAATTGCATATACATTCAAATTATACGAGCAGTTGTCCAAATGAGTTATACAAACCAATGTTTCTATGTTAACAATTACAAGAATTACACATTTGCACATAAGAAATAATAAAATACATATAAATTTGAGATGCAAAATCGCGCAACTTCTCTTGGCAGATACAACCTAGCATCTCTGACAATCGTACGCTGCACCGCATCAATCTGATCATGAGTATCATGTAGGCCACCTTTGCTACTTGTACAGTTATATATTCGATGAATGAGTGACCAGCTCAGTGTGAATTCTCCTCAAAATTATATATCACTGCATTAGTTAAGCATAGTCGTAAACAAAAAGGCATCCAACACAATACACGATGTGGTCTTATTAAATGCATGGATGTATGAGTGCACATCAACTGGGGATGCTCATCCAGTTGGCTTTTGGACAAAACCCATACATGTGGCTGGTCACCAGTGAAAGTATATCGTACATGCGTAGTGTCAAGCTCACCGAAAGTGGCCCGATAGCAGGTGGTCTGGAAGCTAGTGAAATGATACCCCAACTAAATCCTATGGGCATGTACTATAACATCCAAAATTAGCCACCTGTCATCACCCACATGCTATGAATGCATGAGTAGCTCATCCGTTATTATTCCATTTAGAACCAGCCAATTTAATAAAGCTCAAAGGTCACTACGGGGGGTTCATCACCCAACGTAGGCTGACAGCTCAGACATAGTGTCCCATGACTACTATCCCCGGCTCATGAGACTACCACCTTAGAATGTTTAGTAGAAGCCCATCGACTAGTGGCTAATCAAATTCAATATATAGGACCTACCATCGCATGGTTATATAGAAATAAATCATCGAAGCCACATGGGCAAATACTAAGTCGAAGACACATAGGGTAAATACTAAGTCGAAGCCACATAGGGCAAATAACAAATTGAAATCATATAGGGAAAATATCAAATCGAAGCCGTATAGGGCAAATATCAAATCGATGCGATAAAAAGACCATCCTCAAAAGCTACGTAGACACAATAACCCATGGATGGTAGGCCCACTTCAATATTCACATCATTTAAAGTAACCACTATATCGAGGGCCCATTATAAACACAATCAATCAAGTTACATCCCAAGTATGGGTGCACATTTATAAGTGGGGACTCTCACTGATTGATATACCAGTTTAAGTTCCATAAGCAATCCACAAGTAATCCACAAGCATTAGGAAATATGCAGGATAAATATTGAGCATGTAATCTAGCATTCAATTCCAACAACTAGCACATGTAATTATAAAATCAAGATATCAATCATTAACTGAAATTAAAATAAAAACTATCACTTAAGCTAATGGGAAAATGAAAGCTCAAGGGGAAGAAATCATCACCTCACAAGTCGAATCGCCTATTAATGTTGTTAGGGAGTGCGTAAACCCTTATGATCGAATCCTACCACAAATTTCGAAATCATACAATTAGATCCAAGTGTTATACACTACCCAGGGTTAAAATTATAACCTAGGGTTGGAATTATTTATTTTTAGGGTTTTGATGTGAAGTTAGGGTTTCATCCTAGAGTTTAGTCTTAGACTTGGATTATAGGATTAAACGCTAATTGATGTATGATTAACCGCGATGTTAATAATATTAATAATTGTAAAACCACCATTAATACTAGCAATGTAATCAATATTAGGTACATGATAATAATAATCATTATGATGATAATAAATATTTTAATCTACCATTAATGATAATATTTAAGAGCGATAAATAGAATACTACTATATGATAATTGCAATTTTGTTTATACTAATTAGTTTTAGCATAAATAACCTACTAATGGCTAATCATAGTTAATATTAATAATGCTAATAATAACAGTGGTAACAATGATAATAGTACATTGAAATAAGTCTAGAATGGGTAAAAATGTTGGTTCACCAATGTCAACTCGGCTCGACTAAACGCAATTTAATGTGACTTGGAGACGAACCTCGCCTCTTGACTCGATCATCTTCTTCCCTTCTTTCTACCAAACGCATCCTGCAGATATGGACTCAACCCACTTTACACTCAGCAATGGGCCAAGCTCAGCCAAGTCAGTGAGTTGCCGAGTCAACCCAGCAAGTCTTAGCCAAGCAAACTCGATAGCACCCTCCTTTCTCTCTATCTTCTTCTCTTTTTTCTGTCCTTTCTCTCTTTTTCATTGCTGGTGGGTCTAGCCAGCTCGCCCCGATTCAACTAGGCTCGAGCAACTCCAAACAAGTCAGCGACTCATCCCAAGTCCGCGACCCAACTCGACAATAACTCCATGAGGGGAAGCAACGCCCCTCAATCCTCTCTTCTTCTTCTTCTTCTTCTTCTTCTTCTCTCCTTTCTTTCTTCCTCTTTTTCCCTTCTTCCTGCTGGAAAGGCCCAACAGTGGACGCCAAGCTTGGCCTGGCTCGGTCCAGACTCGGATCGGTTTGAGCTGGTGCAGCAACATACTTCTCTCTCGTTTCTATGTTTCTTTCCTTCCTTCCACTTCTTCCTTTGCTGGAACCTTAGCATGGCCCGAACCAGATGGACTCGGACCCATATGGCAGCAGGGTTGGTGGCCTGGGCTGGACCCAACTCAGTCCGAAGTCGGCCGGGTCAGTGTAGTGTGACACCCACCACAAGCAGCGTGGTAATCATTCCTCCCTCGAATCCTCTCTCTCCTTTTCTTCTTCTTTTCTTTCTCCCTATCTCTTCTTTCTCAATCTTCTCGAAATGATCCCAGGACCCACGGACCCGTGCAAGCTCACCCCAAGTCGAGGTGACTTGGATGGTTTGGTGCAGTGCGGCACCGCAACCCACACTTCTTTTCCCTTTCTTTCTATCTCTCTCTTTACTGTATTCTTGGTGGGAATCCCGAGACGAACGGGCCCTATTTATAGTTTTAGAGCTAGGTTTAGGTCCGCATCCAATGGCCATGTTTTCGCGTTGCAATGCCTGGATAATTGGCTGCATCTCGCGGCATGGTGTCGATCCGACGTGTGGGATGAATTCCCACTGTCATGGCCCACCGAAGGGGCATTTCTGATTAGAAAATGGGCCCACCACCCCACGGTGGATTTCAGGGTTGGACGGGGAAGATGAAGTGGTCGTTAATGGCCGATTTTTATCTACGGCCTAACCAGGCGATCCAAACCGTTTGAATGGTTCGGATGAGACCTTTGATCACTGCGGAGGCCACTAATCTCACCATTCATTGCAGTTTCCAGGTTTCTCATGAGAATTTTCACTGTTCACGCCTTTTCATGAGATGAGAAGTTTTCCCTGGACAGAGATGTTGCTGCCCTAGTAGGAACGGCTGAGATTTGCCTACGGATCTCAGGGAAAGGTTCGAATCGAGCCAACGTGACTTTCCGCAAGAGGAAAAGCTTCCCATGTCGTCTCGTCAAGCAGACGATTGTCTACCCTTTTTGGCACCCAAAGAAGCATTGAGATATGCCCAGATGGAGGCTTGAGGTTGGCAGATGCCGCTGCTCGCAGATCGCCAAGCTGGCAATGGGAGCAACGAGTCTCCTTGCTTCGAAAGGCAATGCATGCCACTGATCGTGCCGTCCATTGTATGCACGTGTGCGTGCATGGGCGAGCGTGGGTTATGTGGTTCTAATGCGTTTTTCCGTACAATCACGATGGACGGCTTGGATCATCTCAAGGTGACCCACATGAATCACAGTAGGTTGGTTTTGAAGGGACTAGAAGCACAATTTCACCCGCATGCCAGCCCGATTCAGCTGGGAACCATGCACATGCACAAGTGCATGGGCTCGTGTGAACAGCACTATCCTGGTTGGATTTGAGGGACGTGCATGATGGATGGTTCAGATCATGGTAACGAGGCCAGATGGTGGGCCATTGATCGAGCAAAACATTCGTCCATTTGAAATGGACGCTGGCGGCAACATAAAAGGAGGAGGGATTTTTCCTTCTTTGGGAATTCAACCTAGTTTGACCCAACTCTATGTACGGTGCACCACCGGTGCACCTCCTCTGGTGCGCACACACCTCTAGGGTGGGGTCCACAGTGATGTTTGTGGGAAATTCACTCCGTCCATTTGATTTAAATAGTCCCCATAGGAGGTTTACACCAAAGGTCTGGTAGATTCACTGCTTAGGTGGGCCATACTTAATGGTTTCATGTTTGAGTAGTGGTTCGTAAGACCCACAGACATATTTTAGTAAATCCGATCCACCCATTCGTTTAGTAGGGCAGGTTAGGGTAGGAGATCAGATGTGTGGCTGACCCAGGATTCAAGTGGGCCATACTTTTAGGTCTTGGCATTTGATTTTTGGGTTCTTGTTGGTCCAATGACCAAATTGCATTCAAATTTGACAATTAATGGCTATTAGAGTTTCTTGCCTACTCTAGATGGGTTCTTGGGAGTTTTTTTTCATAATCAGGTGGTCAAATTCTATGATCAAGTGATAATTGGATCAGCAGGGCGTGGTGGACACGATGAACAGTGGATCTCATGATCTGGGGTTCTAAATCTAAGATGGTCGGTTAGGTTTGTTTGTCAAAGGGATTGAAGTCCTAAGAATAGGCTTTTCTAATGACGTGGTGGTCCCTCTTGAGAAACATTGGATGGGTAGCTTAGTATGCGGATGGAGATTGTTTTCAATGGTTGGAGTTAGGCTAGAATGAACGTGAATGTTCACTTAAGCTAGGTTTGTATATTATACTAAATTAGATTATATGGTAATACTCGAGTACTGGAAAGTACGAGGTGTTAAAGGTGCACAAATCGATGTAAGTAATTCTCAATGCATGTTACATCACTTCTGGGATTGGATATCGCAGATAGTCGCTCCATAAATAAATCGTGTCACATAATTCATCTGATCCATGCGTTGTGCGCTGCCTTGAGAGGTTCGCGTAAATCCACGTTAACGTCAAACACGCCGATGAATCTCCGTAGTATGGGATGCGGGGCAAGTCGGATAACTCTAAATTACTTTCCACGTTGTGGCAACTGTTAAGTGTGATGAACCGCAAATATTTTGCTAGCATGCATCTCATGTAGGTTGTTTGCACATATCGATACCTCTCGTAGTAGTGGAGTACGGGACGTATTAGAACCTTACATTACTTTTATGAATCTCTTGAATTATTATTAATCTTAAAGGATAACCATCACTATGAGTAGGGCATTGACCCTCTCCAACCGTACAAATGATGTAGGTGATGTACAGATTAAAAACCTAGAGGATCATCTCCCTATGAAAGATTATACTAAATGAATAAGAAGATATTTTTATGATTTAGTTTTATATTTCCACTGCAAACTCGATAATGTAACAAACTCCCATTGAGAGGGCATTTGATAATTTATTAAATTCTTTTACTCAAATGAAATAAGCGACTCGTGATCTGTAATCGGTAGTTGCGCGTGACCCTGAGTCATATCCCATTTTTTTCAGAGTCGGCTCGACCCGAGACCTATACCTTAGCGACCGCGCCGTCGCCGCGGTTCCGATGCCGCGTCTCGCGTGCTAAGGCGATACCTAGGCCAGGAGTTGTGGGCCTGAGAATAAATCGAGGAAACACCGCAAGCAACGTGTGCACCGTTTCCAGGAAGATTCCTGGTTGAGAGAATGGAATCTCTACCCATACCCTCCTCTTTCCACCAAGTCAACCAAGACCTTACATTTCCCATGCTTTTTATGCCAACAAGGCAATGCTACCCATACCCCATCTCATCTCATGCCCAAAAAGTCAATTAGCCCCATCTCTCACCCATACACTCCATGTCACTCATTTCTCTCTCTCTCTCTCTCTCTCTCTCTCTCTCTCTCTCTCTCTCTCTCTCTCTTTCACTTCCCCATTTTCAAGCAAGCACCGTCCAAGGCATGAGAGCTCCATGTGAGAGCTTTGTGTGGCCCACTTCTTACCTCTCATCTCCTCCATCCAACCATCCAGACTCCATCATTCTCCGTCAAAGTCGAAGCCGAGGAGCTTAGCTTGCCATTGATCTAAGAAGAAGCAGAAAAAGGTGGGTGCTCATGCCTTAGATCTCAACATTTGATATAAAATCCATTTGTGGTAGGACCTATTTGCATGTATTTGATTGTAAATAGAGAGGGACCCATAGTGGCAGGGCCCCTCTATCTCACTATGTCTCTCTCTTGTAATGGGTGTGGCCCACTTGATCTCTACCATATAAAGCCGTATGGGCTCACCTAGACGGAGCTAGCTGGTGAGCCATGTGTAAGTAGACCCACCATGATGGTCGTATTGTCGTCCGTGGAGTAACGTCCAGTAGCGGAGGCCACTGGACTGAGTGAAAGGAAACATGCAGCAGCTTTAATTCAAAAGCTTTAATTCAAAAGCTGGAGGGTCACACTCATATGGACCCTATCTTGATGTATACATCTGATCTGAACTGTCCACCCTTTTTCCCATTTCATTTTAGGCATTGAGCCAAAAAATAAAGCCAATCCGAATGTCTGGTGGGCCATAATGTAGGAAACAGTGGTTTTGGTTGATTTAGATTGTTAAGGCCCGCCGTGATGTTTTATATCCCCAAAAATATTTCATATTAAACTCGTTACATCGGTTACGAACTGGGGAGACTAGTAGCCGGTGTGGATTTTACTAACGCGGGCCCTACCTATCAAAATCCTTAAAAAAAAAAAAAAAAAATGAAAAGCTTAAGACGTTGTTACTGTCACGCTGCAGCAAGCAGCGTCAGAGGACGACGTGCTTGTGCTTGGGATGAATGGGCAGGATCAGTGGGCCCCACCTTAGGCCCCACCATGATGTGTGTTGAACATCAATACCGTGTATTTGATAGGTTCCTTTTAATCAATTGGTAAATTCAAAATTCAGCCGCATAAGGAACTCAGTTGGCCCACACTACTGGAAACAGTGGAGACATTAATGTCCACCATTGAAACCTTTCCAGGCCCATCTTGATGTTTATTTTCCATCTCATCTGTTCACAGGGTCATGTAGACTTACACGTGGGGAAATACAATGGCAACTTGATGCTATCTTGGTGGGCCCTACACGTGGGACCCACCTTGATGAAATACATATCCACGCCGTCTGGCGCGTACAGTGAAGGGTGATGGGTGTCCTAACCAACCAACGACAAAAATATATATATATATATATATAATAATAATAATAATATTAATATTAATATATATATGGTGGTGGCCCCACACGTGGGACCTACCTGTACCGTTTGCAGCAGCCCCTGGCTGCATCGTACAGCAGCTATACCGCTGTTGTACTGGCGTCAGTAGGGTCTGTGGGACCCGTATGATGCATGGACTCATCCACGTCGTCCGTCCATTTGGATGGCCACACCATGATGCATGCGTTGTATCCACCGTTCATCAGATTGGGACGGTGGGGCCCACCTTGAATGTATGCATTTCAGCACCGTCCAGCAGGTGCTGGACGGTGGGGCTGATATGTGTTTTATCTAGCTGTCCAATCACGTGGACCTCCATGAAGTGTGTGTTTCATCCTAGCTGTCCACTGATGCCACCAAGTTCCGTGGGTCCCACTGCATGAGATGCAGCTCTGTGGGTCCCATTTGATGTATGTGATCCCCAAGCCATCCACCTGTTATGCTGCGTGGGCTACCACCGTGATGTATGTTTTGTACTCCACGCCGTCCATTTAGACGGGCTGTGGGGACCCCATCATGATGTATGAGGTATATCCACACCATCCAGCCATCTCCAGTAGCTCCACCATGATGGACGTGTTCCATCCAAACCGTCCATTCATTTGGTGAGCTCGCTTTAAGGCTTAAAAAAAAATAATAATAAATAAAATGAGGCAGATCCTGGTATCAGGTGGACCACACTACAGTAAACAGTAGGGGCTGAATGACTACCCTTGAAACTCCCTTGGGCGCACAGAAGCTTCGGGTCAATATGATATTTGTTTTCCACTAAATTCAGGTATTTGTGACCTTATGATCAGATTGGGTGGAAAATAATGTTATGGTGGGCCCTACCTTGATAATGTGTTGCATTCACACCGTCCATCAGGTTAGGTGGTGTGGGACACCACCATGATATTTGTGTTTCATTCATGCTGCCCTGCAGCGTGGCCCCGCACACATGTGGAACCCCCCATGTTGTATGAGCCGTGTGGGGCCTGCCTTGATGGGCCGTCTAGATTATGGATTCCACTGTGATGTATGTACTATACTCACACCATCTGTCCATTTGTGGTGTGAGCCCACCATGATGTTTTATCTACTCCGTCCGTCCAGTAAGGGGACGCGGATCCCACCATGATTCATGTGTTTTACCCACGCCGTGTGGGGTGGTCACGTGTGGACCCACCTTTTAATATATGTATTTCATCCATGCCATCCTGATGCCCCATTTTCGGATCCCGGCACCCATTCACCAGGTTCCGATCCTGGAATACTACAAGGAGGATTTCAAGTCATCAGTCCGATTCATAATGAGCATAACAAAAGCATAACCCACAAACAATAACCACAAGAACACCACCACAAAATCCACTAAGATCAAAAACTTTTGAGTACAATGCGGCAGAAAGGGGAAATACAATGCGACAAAAGAAACAAAACTCCGAAGCTCGTGCCGCTCCAACTATGGCGGACTATGGCCATTGCGTCTGGCGTCACTGCGCGCATCAATCGTGCGTAAGCTTATAGAAGCTTAGAGGGTGGTGTGAGTGTGTGCACAATATAAGCGTGCTCAAAATGCAAGGTCGAGTGATGCGGAATCATGGTGATGAGTACATGAATGCAAATTGCCGTACGAAGGCTATGCGGTGCAAGATATGAATGCTATCGGCCATACACGGCCATGCGATGCAAGATGCAACTCAAGCATACCAAACCTCAACATGTATCGGTATAGTTCTCATTCCTGGATAATCACCGGGTCCAATACACTCCAAATGGCACTGTCGCTCTCCTACCCACAGTCAAGTGAGCGTAAGAAACCTCACTATCCGCCCGACCAATAGTCTGTCAATACCTATCCCAAGACGTCGATAGCGGACCTATTCACGAGCTGGTCAAACTCAGCCTAGTATTGCCCCCTACCTTCGGGCCAGTAAGGCCACACTCTTTTCCAACCGACCACGACAGTGGGAGATGCGGCCTCCTGGTATTCGGCCCTCGTGCGCTCATATATCCACTCGGTCTCGACGTTGGAGTCATCCTCTGGTACCATCGGGTTTAGGGATTTTCACCCAGGGACATCTATGGTGCCCGTATGCTAGAATCAAATATTTCCGGTCTCCAATCCTGCCATCCACGATGTATCTGTGGAGGCTATGGCCCTGATGTCGCTAGGGCATATAGTAACTATAATCACACAAATGCAAGTGCATGAGTCACATTATCAGTCATGCAACAGTCTGTATGTACCATGCACTTATATGGGGCAACTCCGCCTATCAGGGAGCCCATAAACAGTCTGCTCGAAGGCATATGCTATGATCAATCACTCCTCATACCAGTCATACATATGATGCGTATGATGATAAATCATGGATCTATACTAAACATGCATATAGGGATGGGCTCTGCGTATCACAGAAATGGGCCTAGACGGCCTGCAGAGTATAAGTATGAACCTATCAGTGGCTTTAAGGAGTGTGACAATGCGGACATTTAACCAACATTGTCCTTACAATGTGGACGTCAAACCAACATTGTTCCCAAGGCTTAGCCCGCCATAAAGCACCATTACACAAACCATAGGAAATCACACATTGCAATGGACTAATATACATCTCATTGGGCCTCGACCCATAGTTCTCAGATACATCAAATGGGCCATCTCATATGGGCCTTATATAAATCAAGTGGGCCGCATTAGTGGGCCTTATGTACATTGCAATGGGTCATACTCCATGAGCCTTTGAAAACATCACAATGGGTCTCGTAACATGGCCTTTATGGATATCAGAGTGGGCCTCGACATCGGGCCACCAATCCGTCGAATGGGCCTAACCTCATGGGCCTTATATATATATATCAAGGTGGGCCTCCCCAACGGCAGAAATACATCAATATGGCTCCACCACATGGGCCTAGGGCCCACCATAATATTTATTTGAAATCCAACCTATTCATAAGGTCACACGGGCCAGGGAGGAGGGGAACAACAATTTCCAGCTTGATCTGGAACTTCTGTGGACCCAGAAAGGGTTTCAATGGTAGAGTTCAATTCACACTGTTTCTTGTGATGTGGGCCGCCCGAGCGTTGGATTGGCCTGATTTTTGAGGGGGGTCCATGTCAAATAGTGGCCCACCAAATGGACGGTGTGGATACAAAATATACATCATGGTGGGGCCCACGGATGGAGCCGTGGGTCCCTGCCTCTTGGCCGCCCGTCACTGCAGCAGCAGCAGCGCTGCTGCTGCTGTTTTAAATTTTTTTTTTTTTTTAAATTTTTTTTTTTGTTTTGGGGCCCACCGAGATGTGATTCACAATCCAGCCCATCCAATATGTGAGTCCCACCTAACTGACCGTTCAGACCAAGTTTCAGATTCATCCAAATTTCAGACGGGTCCCACCAAGTGTTTTTATATGTTTAGGAATGTCTTCACATGATTTTTGATGGTATGGCCCGCCTGAGTTTTGTTTATGGCTGATTTTTGGGGTGGACGGCTAGTCCATGGGGAACCATCAAATGCACGGTGTTGATGGTCGAAAGGAATCACGGTGGGGCCCACAATTGGGGCCGTGAGCCCAGCCCGACCGTCCGTCCGTCAGCGGCAGCGCAGGCGCTGCCTGCGTCTGCTGGCTTCTTCCCTTTTTTTTTTTTTTTTTTTTTTTGAAAACCAGTTTTTCTACGGTTTTTCCTAGGTGGGGCCCGCTTCAGTACGATCCACTCCATTCATTGGTTTCTGTGGCTTGATACCGACCCATAGAGTCCAATATTGAGCTTTTTCAGATGTACAGGAGCATCAGGGAGCAAATCAAAGGTAGGGACACTGTTTCCTATGGTACGACCCGCCAGAAAATGGGATCCACTTAATTTTTCGGCTCAACGCCTAAAATGAGTTGAGGAACAACATGGACGGCTCGGATCTTACATATACATCAAGGTGGGGCCTGCATGAGTGGCCCACCACTCCTTCCTTCTTTTTTTTTTTTTTTTTTTTAAAAGCCATTGTTGCAACGTCCAGCGTCCAGGGACGCTGGACGGTTGTATATATATATTCACAAAAATGTGGTGGGTCCCACGTGAATGTGGCCCACCAATACTTATACATATAATATATATATATATATATATATATATATATATATTATATTATATTATATATATAATACATATTATACTATATATATTATATATAGTATATAAAATATAACATATATTTACATATATATAAAGTATTTGGCCCACCTAACGGTGGATGGTGTGGATCATCACCTACAATAAGATGGGCCGCACCGTCTAATGTAGAGGGACGGAGTAGATGTAACACATATTGGTGGGATCCACACCATTATAAAGAAAGAGAGAAAGAGAGAGATAGAGAGAGATACACGGTGAGATAGAGGAACCCCGCCACTATGGGCCCTCTTGATTAAATCACATACATCCAAATGGGTCCCACCAACAAGTGGGCCCTAAAATTAAAAAAAAAAATGACAAATCACCCACCTTATCTTCCTTCTCCTTGCTCCTTTGGACTCCTTAGCTCCTTACCTTCACTTTTAATGGAGATTGATGAAGGATGAATGGTTGAGATTGGAGATGAGAGGGTGGGCCACACTTGAAGTTGAGAGAGTGTGTGTTGGATGAGTGAAATTTCTCATGGGATTTGGAAAATTTGCTAGAGAATGAGAGGGAGAGATAGAAATAATAGGTGGAGGGATGGGTGGAGTGATGGTTGTAAGAAAGAAGTGATGAGGGGTATGGTTTAGTTTGAAATTGGTGGAGAAGAGGGATGGTTGAAGTTGAAAATGAGAAAAAGAGGAATGGTGAGGTGGAAAGATGGTGGACTTTTGGAAAAAGAGGGAATGGGTGAAGTACTTTGAGGCATGGTTGCATTTATGGTTAATTAGAGGGACTAATTGTGTAGAGATTCCCTAGAAATCCCAACGCGCGGTGTTTCTTCGAATAAACGCCGATCGGCATCTTCTTACAGGTATCGGTTCGGTGCGCAGTCCAGATTATGGATTCCACCATGATGTATGTACTATATTCACACCATCTGTCCATTTGTGGTGTGAGCCCACCATGATGTTTTATCTACTCCGTCCGTCCAGTAAGGGGACGCGGATCCCGCCATGATTCATGTGTTTTACCCACGCCGTGTGGGGTGGTCACGTGTGGACCCACCTTTTAATATATGTATTTCATCCATGCCATCCTGATGCGTGGGTCCCACCTGTAGTGACGTCCGTAAGTTCCGTGGGCCATCTGATGTGTGTATTCCACCTAGCTGTCCATCTGGATGTTTTGCTGGGTGGGGCCCTCCTTGATATATGTGTTGCATGAACCACTCCATGATGTATGCGTTACATCCATGCCTACTGTCCATTTGTTGGGTGGGGCCCACTTTGAAGACATGTTATAAATTCACATCGTCCACCACATGATTGACGTGGCCCCACATGATGAATGTAGTGTATATCCACACTGGATGGTGGGGCTCACCCCGATATATGTATTTCATATCCGCGCTGTCTACCCATTTTGTTGGCGTGGGGCTCACCTGTTGTGTATATGAGGCCCATTCGATGTGGCCCACTTGTCGTATTTAAGGCCCAGGAGTTGTGGCCCATATGATGTATCTGAGGCCTATGGTTACAACCCATTGGATGTATTTGGGGCCCATTTGATGAGGCCTGATGTAGCGTATTTGGAGCTCATGGTTGAGGCCCAGTGCGATGTATGTATGGCCCATTAAGTTGTGTATGAATCCTTTGTATGGGCCACTCCTTGGGAGCAATGTTGGTTAAATGGCCACATTGATGGGCAATGATGGTTGGACGTCCACATTGTGACCTTCCCTTAGACCCGGATAGGCCCATTCTCATCGTTCTCTAGTGGGTTAACCCAAACGTTGGGCCCCATTGACATTGCTTGATCCATCATCGGCCGTCCATCTATGGACCCTGCCTTATGACGAGGCCGATTTTCCGATTCTGATTATCGATTGACCCCGACTGTCGTGGTCGATTGCCAATTCCGATTGACGTGACCGAATTACCGATTCTGATTATCGATTGATCCCAATCGTTAAGGCCAAGTATCAAGGTCGATTCCGATTGTCAAGGCCGAGTTTGAGTGTCGATTTTAATTGTCGAGACCTATATGGTGTATATGTGACTCGTAGTTGAGGCCCATTATGTTGCATTTGAGGGCGGGGCGATGGAGCCCATTATGATGTATGTTAGGCTCAGGAGAAAGGCCCATTGTGATGTATTCATGGCCCATGATGCATGGCCCATTTGATGTATTCGAGACCCATATGTAGGGCCCACATGTCGATGTCGGTTGTTGATACCAATTATGAGTATGTGACAGCATAGCATCACAATACATGCCCATATACATCATCTGCATGTTTGTTGCCCACCCTTAAGCTTTTATAATTATGCACAAGATGCGTGCAAGATGTTAGGTTCCATTGTTGGCTTGGATTGCAACGGTCTTAATTTTTTCGTTTATGTTTTTTCCTTTCATTGTCCAAATGATTAAGTGTGGATATGTGATGAGATGTTATTGGTATGATTTGGGTATACTTTGGTTATGCTTATTACAATGTAATTGGTAAAAAAAAAATCCCCTTGTAGGATCCCGGACGGAATGGGTATGCCAGGATGGAATAGGGTACTACGGGGACCACCGATTCCGATTGGGATTCCCGTGAATTCGATTTCCGGGTTTGGGGCTAAAATTTTGGTATCGAGATAACTTGGGAATATCAAGATCGTCACAACCGAATTTTTTCATTTAATTGTTGAGAACTTTAATGGTTAAATCCCGATTCGTAATTAGGATTTTTCATAGCCCCTACCATTAGATTGTGAGGGCTTAGTATTCAGCCGATCATTTTTTATATTACATTTTTTTTTTTTTTTTTGAACCAAATTATGGGGTCAATAGCATTAATAGGCATTCAACAGAGGTTGTTAGAGAGTGTTATTTGTTTATTTATTAAGCTGTTTTATTCCCGTTTGCCAAGGAGGTAAATTTCGAGGCGAAATTTTATTGGAGGGATTGTGAGATATTATACCTGCTTCGGATTATGGGTCCTTGTTAAATTGCGACTCGTGTCGTAATCGGTAGTTGGCTGACCCGGAAATTTTTTTAGTCGGCCGACCGGACCTAACCTTGGGCCGCGCCGGCCGGGGTTCCCGATGCCGAAATAAACGGGAAACCCGCCAAGTGTGCCCGTTTGGGAAGTTTGGTTGGAGTGGAATTCTACCCATACCCTCCTCTTTCCACCAAGTTAACCAAGACCTTACCTTTCCCATACTTTTTATGCCAACAAGGCAATGCCACCCATACCCCATCCATCTCATGCCCAAAGTAATTAGCCCCATTCCACCCATACATTCCATGTCACTATCCCTCTCTTCCCTTTTTCTTCCTTCCTCCTTCTTCACTCCTTGGATTCTTTTCTAAGCAAGAGAGCTCCATGAGAAGAGCTTTGTGTGGCCCACTTCTTTTATACCTCATCACCATCCGACTTCATCACTCCGTCAAGTCCCAGGAGCTTGCTTTGCTTGATCTGAAGAACGAAAAGGTTGGGTGCTCATCCTTAGATCTCAAATTGATATAAAATCCATTTGTGGTAGCATTCTTTTGCATTATTTGATTTAAATGAGAGGACCTTAGTGGGGCCCCTTATCCAACTATTCTCTCTTCTTGTTAATGGTGTGGCCCATTGATTCTTACCATATAAGCCGTATGGGCTCCCTAGACGGAGCTGCCGGTGACCATGTGTGTAGACCAATGATTCGTATTGTTCGTCGTGGATAACGGTCCCGGCGGAGGCCAGGATTGAAAGGAACTTGCAGCTGACTTTAATTTCAAAAGCTTTAATTCAAAGTGGAGGGTCCTCCATTGGACCCTATTTGATGTATACACTTGATTTCGAATGCTCCATTTTTCCTTTCATTTTAGGCATTGAGCGAAAAGTGAGGCTAAAATGCAAGTGGGCCATAATGTTGGAAACAACATTTTTGGTTGATTTAGATTGTTAAGGCCCCCGTATGTTTATATCCCAAAAATATTTCTATTAAACTCCGTTACATCGATTCTGGAATCGGGAGACCTAGTAGCGGGTGTGGATTTTACTAACCGGGGCCCTACCCTATCAAAATCCCTTAAAAAATAAAAAAATGGAAAAGTTAAACGTTGGTTCTTGCATTACCATGCGGGCGGGCGGAGGAGCCGTGCTTTGCTTGGGATAATGGGCCAGGATCGGTGGGCCCCACCTTAGGGCCCACCATGAGGTTTATTTACTGTCCGACATTTGAATAAGTTCTTTTAATGTTGGTAAATTAAAATTTCAGCTTTATATCCTTCAATTTAGAATATGTAATAATGATTTAATTCCACCATTGAAACCTTTCCGTGCCCACTTGAGATTATTTCCCATTTCTGTCCAGGTCATGAGACTTACCTTGGGGAGTCCGGATGGCAACTTGTGTACTTGGTGGCCCTACACGTGGGACCCACCTTGATGAAAACCATACCAGCGTGGCACCTCGTGAAGGGTTGATGGTGTCCTACCAACCCAACGACAAAAATTATATTTTATATATATATATATATAATAATAATAATATTAATATTAATATATATATTTGCCCCCGTACCTACTTCTTTTCCCTTACTTGCCATTGTCAATGCAGCCTATCCGCCGTATTGGATAGGCTGTGAGACTGGACTCACCACTTCTCCTCCATTTATCCAACCATGGATGCATGCGTTGTATCAGTTCATGATTGGGGGGTGGGGTCCACCTTGAATTATGTATCCTATAGGGAGCCCACAGTGGTATATGTGTTTTATCTAGTTGGGCATACGTGGACCTCATTAAGTTGTTTTCTCCTTTAGGTCCCACGATGCCACCAAGTTCGTTGGGTCCCACTATGATGTATGTCGTTCCATTTGATGTATGTGATCCCCAAGCCATCCACCTGTTATGCTGCGTGGGCTACCACCGTGATGATGTTTTTATCCACATAATCAAGGATTCGTTGGCTATGAAAGAGTGATTTTGAGGTATATCCACACCATCAACCATCTCCTTTTGTGCAATCTATATCTCAGTGTTTGTATGGTTCATTTGGTGATTTGTTTAATGTTATAAGGAATTTTAAAAAAAAAAATGAAGATTCTGTATCGTGGAACATAGATGGTGGGGTACACTACCCTAAATCCCTTGGCAGAAGCTTGGCTTGTATTGTTTTCCACTAAATTCGGTAGTGACCTTTGATCATTGGGTGAAAATATGTTATGGTGGGCCCTACCTTGAATGTGTTGCATTCACACCGTCCATCGGGTTATTTGGGAACCACCTGATATTTGGTTTCAAATTCAGCCCTGCGGCGTGGCCCACACTTGGAAACCCCATGTTGAGAGTTGGGCTTGCCTTTAGGCCGTCTAGATTATATTCCATTTGTAGGTATGTACTATACCACACCATCATCCATTTGTGGTGTGAGCCCACCATGATTTTTATCTACCATTTGGGACGCGGATCCCACCATGATTCATGTGTTTTACCCACGCCGTGTGGGGTCACGTGTGGACCCACTTTTAATATATTATTTCATCCATCCATCAATCATCTGTAGCTACTGTAGTGACGTCAGTAAGTTTTGTGGGCCATCAATCCACGTCATCCATCTGCTTCCTTGTGTGGGGCCCTTTGATATATGTGTTGCATGAACCACTCCATATGTGCGTTACATCCATGCCGTCCATTTGTTGGGTGGGGCCCACTTTGAAGACATGTTATAAATTCACATCGTCCACCACATGATTGACGTGGCCCCACATGATGAATGTAGTGTATATCCACCATTGGATGGTGGGGCTCACCCCTTTGCATATGCGCTGTTTTCCCATTTTGTTGGCCCTGGGCTCACTGTTTTATTGAGGCCCACGATGTGGCCCACTTGTCGTATTTAAGGCCCAGGAGTGGCCCATATGATGTATTCGAGGCCTATGTGCAAGGCGGTTCGATTATTGGGGCCCATTTGATGAGGCCGATGTAACGTATTTGGAGCTCTTTGGTTGAGGGCCCGGTGCGATGTATGTGGCCCATTAATTGTGTATGAATCCCTTGAACTCCTTGGGGCGATGTTGGTTAAATGGCCACATTGGATGGGCATGATGGTTGGGAGTCAATTGTGATTCCCTAACCGATAGGCCCATTCCATCGTCCATGGGTTAACCAAGCGTTGGGCCCCATTGACATTGGCTTATCCTCATCGGGTGCCATCATGGAACCCCTTATGGAGCCGATTTGCGATTGATTATGATTCCCATTGTACGTTGGTGATTCCAATTTCGATTGGACGTGGACCCAATTACCGATTGATTATCATGTCCCGATCCGTTAAGGCCAATGATCGAGGTTTCCATTGTATTATGTATTTTAATTTGAACCTATATGGTGTATATGGACTCGTAAGTTGGGGCCCATATGTTGCATTTAGGCCGGGCGATGGAGCCCTTATGATGTATGTTGGCCCGGAGAAACCCATTGTGATGTATTCGCATTGGCCCATTTGTGATGGCCCATTTGATGTATTCGAGACCCATATGTAGGGCCCACATGTCGATGTCGGTTGTTGATACCAATTTGGTATGGTGACTGCATCACAATAATGATCACATCATTTCTGCATGTTTGTTTGGATGTGGTTGATCATTGCCCATTGTCATTTAAGCCTTGTTGTTTGGCTCCCTGATATGGAGGTTATTTCACCCATGGCGCGTATTTGGCGGATTGATGATGGGATTGTATGGACTCATGCTCCCGCATTATGATCTTGTTGCCCTACGACATCTGTAGCCTCCAAGGCTATGTTGGATGGCCAAATGGGCAAATGTTGGTCACATACGGGACCATAATTCCTGGGAAAACCCTTAAACCTCAGTGGCCGGGGGCCCCAACTTCGACCAATGGATACATGGCGCCGAGTGCCGAATTTGGACGCGTTCCCACTTGTCGTGGTCGGTTGGGAGGGTGTGGCCTTATCGGCCCGAGGGAGTAGGATAACTAGGTTGAGTTTGCCAGCTTGAATGGGTCCGTTATGACATGCGGATAGTATTGTGACTATTGGCCGGGGGATATGAGGTTTCTTACCGGGCTCACCTTGGGTGTTTTTGGGGGAGGCAGTGCCCATTTGGATGTATAAACCGGTGATGATCTCGAGAGATAACCCTTGATTGTGGAACTTATGAGTAGGAGTTGCACACCCATTCATTCATTCATCATTCACTCCACTCGGGGGGGTGGTGCGCAACTATTTGTTATGAGTACCTATGGCCAGGATTTCGTTGGGGCGCGCACTAATTAACTGAGATCCGAGTTTACCCACATTAGGGTCGACCATCCAAATTGGATGGGCTATTTGGATAGAAGTCCATTGTGATGGCCCCATAACGTGATAACTCCTTACCATACCGATTCAACCCGGCCATAGTCACCATTTGCCCTTTGATATGCCAATTACATCTGACATATGGTATGGTTGATGGGCTTATCCATTTTACTATCAGATGATTTGCATTGATCCCTTGCATCGGATATTTGGCTCTCTACGACTCTTCATTGTATATGATTTTAGTTGTATTTTAAATTGATGATTTATGCCTACTTGTATTCCGCTTACTTTGTTATCGTGTGATTTATGATTTTTCGGACATTATTTATTACGATTCTTTCCCTTGTTAATAATGTCAAGGTCTTAGGTAAGGGACCTTATACAACCCTTCATTATTGAATTGTTGATTTATTCAAGTACTTTCCGGTATTGTAGGATGATGGCATTGTATTGAATATTGGCACTTATCTTGTGCACCACACTTGCACACCTCAAGCTTCATAAGCTTATTGCAGTAGATCTGCAGGAGATGGTTAGTTGCCATTGTTAGCTTGGATGGCAACGGTCTTAGGAGTTGATTTTCGATTTATGTATTTTCCTTTCATTGTACTCAAATGATTATAGTAGTGGATATGTGAATGATGATGTTATCTTTATGATTTGGTATACTTGTGGTTATGCTTATTAAAGGATAAATGTACATTGGAAAAAAAAATCCTCCTTGTGGTCCCAGATCGGATCGCGTATGAGGCTAGGATCGAGATAGGGTACTAGGAGTTCGACCAGTTCGGCGATTGGGATTCCTTGAATTCGAATTTGGGTTTGGGCGTGACAGTTGGTATCACTAACTTGGATCAGAAGATAAGTCACATATCTGATATCTTTAATCTTAATTGTTGAGACTTTGAATGGTTAAACCCAGAGTTCGAATACTTAGTATTTTCGACATAGTCCTCCAATTGAGATTGTGGAAGTGCTTAGTATTCGAGTTCGATCATTTTTATATTATTCATTTTTTTCATTTTTTTTAATCAGATCCAAGATTAGTGGGGTCATATACATTTGAGGCATTACGAGAGGGAGGTTGATTTAGGGTTTTATTGTTTAATTTATAATAAGTCGATCTCTTATTCCCGTTTTCCCTTAGATAAATTTGAGGACGAAATTTTTATTAAGGGAAGTTTGAATATACCCTTACGTATTTTCGGACTTATGCTCCTCATTAAATTGGACTCGTATCTGATCGGTAGTTCGCTGACCACGATATTATTCCCATTTTTTTATCGGTCCAGAGCCTATACCTTAGCGGCACCGGCGCGCGCGTTGATGCGCGTCTGGTTTTAGGCGATCCTAGGCCGGGAGTTGTTGGGCACGAGAATAAATTAGGAAAACGCAACACACGTTGACCGTTTCCGGGAAGATTCGGTTGAGAGATGGAATCTCTACCCATAACCCTTTTTCCACCAAGAACCAAGACCTTACATTCCCATTCTTTTAGCCACAGGCAATGGCTACCTACCCATTCACAGAAAAGTCAATAGCCCCATCTTCACCCATAACTCCATGGTTCACAAATTTCTCTCCCGCTCTCTCTCTCTCATCGTCCTCCTCTCTCTCTTTCACTTCCCCATTTTCAAGGCAAGCACCCAACATTGAGACTCATGTGAGAGTTTGTTGGCCCACTTCTTACCTCTTCATATCCTCCTCCCCATCCCTCCTCTTCTCCCGTCAAAGTCGGCGGGCTTACTTGCCTTATCAAGAAGAAGCGAAAGGGGTTCATGAGATCTCCATTTGATATAAAATCCATTTGTGTGGACTTTCATTATTTGATTATAAATGAGGGACCTATAGTGGCAGGCCCTTACTACTTGTCTCTTCTTGAATGGGGTGCCCACTTGATCTCACCATATAAACCGTATTGGGTAGACGAGCTAGCTGTAGATGTGTAAGTAGACCACCATATGGCGAGGTCGTCAGTGGAGTCCGTCCGGTTGGCGGAGGCCCACGGGTGAGTGAAAAAACATAAAGCGTGATTTAATTCAAAAGCTTTAATTCAAAGGAGGGTCACACTCATATGGACCCTATCTTGATGTATACATCTGATCTACCATCCACCCTTTTTCCCATTTCATTTTAGGCATTGAGCAAAAAATAAAGCCAATCCGAATGTCTGGTGGGCCATATTGTAGAAAGCAGTGGTTTTGGTTGATTTAGATTGTTAAGGCCCGTGATGTTTTATATGCCCAAAAATATTTCATATTAAACTCGTTACATCGGTTACGAACTGGGGAGACTAGTAGCCGGTGTGGATTTTACTAACGCGGGCCCTACCTATCAAAATCCTTAAAAAAAAAAAAAAAAAATGAAAAGCTTAAGACGTTGTTACTGTCACGCTGCAGCAAGCAGCGTCAGAGGACGACGTGCTTGTGCTTGGGATGAATGGGCAGGATCAGTGGGCCCCACCTTAGGCCCCACCATGATGTGTGTTGAACATCAATACCGTGTATTTGATAGGTTCCTTTTAATCAATTGGTAAATTCAAAATTCAGCCGCATAAGGAACTCAGTTGGCCCACACTACTGGAAACAGTGGAGACATTAATGTCCACCATTGAAACCTTTCCAGGCCCATCTTGATGTTTATTTTCCATCTCATCTGTTCACAGGGTCATGTAGACTTACACGTGGGGAAATACAATGGCAACTTGATGCTATCTTGGTGGGCCCTACACGTGGGACCCACCTTGATGAAATACATATCCACGCCGTCTGGCGCGTACAGTGAAGGGTGATGGGTGTCCTAACCAACCAACGACAAAAATATATATATATATATATATAATAATAATAATAATATTAATATTAATATATATATGGTGGTGGCCCCACACGTGGGACCTACCTGTACCGTTTGCAGCAGCCCCTGGCTGCATCGTACAGCAGCTATACCGCTGTTGTACTGGCGTCAGTAGGGTCTGTGGGACCCGTATGATGCATGGACTCATCCACGTCGTCCGTCCATTTGGATGGCCACACCATGATGCATGCGTTGTATCCACCGTTCATCAGATTGGGACGGTGGGGCCCACCTTGAATGTATGCATTTCAGCACCGTCCAGCAGGTGCTGGACGGTGGGGCTGATATGTGTTTTATCTAGCTGTCCAATCACGTGGACCTCCATGAAGTGTGTGTTTCATCCTAGCTGTCCACTGATGCCACCAAGTTCCGTGGGTCCCACTGCATGAGATGCAGCTCTGTGGGTCCCATTTGATGTATGTGATCCCCAAGCCATCCACCTGTTATGCTGCGTGGGCTACCACCGTGATGTATGTTTTGTACTCCACGCCGTCCATTTAGACGGGCTGTGGGGACCCCATCATGATGTATGAGGTATATCCACACCATCCAGCCATCTCCAGTAGCTCCACCATGATGGACGTGTTCCATCCAAACCGTCCATTCATTTGGTGAGCTCGCTTTAAGGCTTAAAAAAAAATAATAATAAATAAAATGAGGCAGATCCTGGTATCAGGTGGACCACACTACAGTAAACAGTAGGGGCTGAATGACTACCCTTGAAACTCCCTTGGGCGCACAGAAGCTTCGGGTCAATATGATATTTGTTTTCCACTAAATTCAGGTATTTGTGACCTTATGATCAGATTGGGTGGAAAATAATGTTATGGTGGGCCCTACCTTGATAATGTGTTGCATTCACACCGTCCATCAGGTTAGGTGGTGTGGGACACCACCATGATATTTGTGTTTCATTCATGCTGCCCTGCAGCGTGGCCCCGCACACATGTGGAACCCCCCATGTTGTATGAGCCGTGTGGGGCCTGCCTTGATGGGCCGTCTAGATTATGGATTCCACTGTGATGTATGTACTATACTCACACCATCTGTCCATTTGTGGTGTGAGCCCACCATGATGTTTTATCTACTCCGTCCGTCCAGTAAGGGGACGCGGATCCCGCCATGATTCATGTGTTTTACCCACGCCGTGTGGGGTGGTCACGTGTGGACCCACCTTTTAATATATGTATTTCATCCATGCCATCCTGATGCGTGGGTCCCACCTGTAGTGACGTCCGTAAGTTCCGTGGGCCATCTGATGTGTGTATTCCACCTAGCTGTCCATCTGGATGTTTTGCTGGGTGGGGCCCTCCTTGATATATGTGTTGCATGAACCACTCCATGATGTATGCGTTACATCCATGCCTACTGTCCATTTGTTGGGTGGGGCCCACTTTGAAGACATGTTATAAATTCACATCGTCCACCACATGATTGACGTGGCCCCACATGATGAATGTAGTGTATATCCACACTGGATGGTGGGGCTCACCCCGATATATGTATTTCATATCCGCGCTGTCTACCCATTTTGTTGGCGTGGGGCTCACCTGTTGTGTATATGAGGCCCATTCGATGTGGCCCACTTGTCGTATTTAAGGCCCAGGAGTTGTGGCCCATATGATGTATCTGAGGCCTATGGTTACAACCCATTGGATGTATTTGGGGCCCATTTGATGAGGCCTGATGTAGCGTATTTGGAGCTCATGGTTGAGGCCCAGTGCGATGTATGTATGGCCCATTAAGTTGTGTATGAATCCTTTGTATGGGCCACTCCTTGGGAGCAATGTTGGTTAAATGGCCACATTGATGGGCAATGATGGTTGGACGTCCACATTGTGACCTTCCCTTAGACCCGGATAGGCCCATTCTCATCGTTCTCTAGTGGGTTAACCCAAACGTTGGGCCCCATTGACATTGCTTGATCCATCATCGGCCGTCCATCTATGGACCCTGCCTTATGACGAGGCCGATTTTCCGATTCTGATTATCGATTGACCCCGACTGTCGTGGTCGATTGCCAATTCCGATTGACGTGACCGAATTACCGATTCTGATTATTATCGAGGCCGATTCCGATTGTCAAGGCCGAGTTTGAGTGTCGATTTTAATTGTCGAGACCTATATGGTGTATATACAACTTGTAGTTGAGGCCCATTATGTTGCATTTGAGGGCGGGGCGATGGAGCCCATTATGATGTATGTTAGGCTCAGGAGAAAGGCCCATTGTGATGTATTCATGGCCCATGATGCATGGCCCATTTGATGTATTCGAGACCCATATGTAGGGCCCACATGTCGATGTCGGTTGTTGATACCAATTATGAGTATGTGACAGCATAGCATCACAATACATGCCCATATACATCATCTGCATGTTTGTTATGAGATGTGGTTGATCATTGCATATGTCATTAAGCTTGTTGTTATGAGACTCCCTGATATGCAGAGGTTATCTCACATGAGCGCGCGGTATGCGCGAGATGTTTGGATTGTATGACTCATGCATCTCGCATTATGATTACTGTATGCCCTAGCGACATCAGGGTCGTAGCCTCCACAGGCATATCGTGGATGGCCAAATGGGACACCGGAAATGTTTTGTTCTAGCATACGGGCACCATAGATGTCCCTGGGTGAAAATCCCTAAACCTCCGTGGCCAGGAGACGCCCCAACGTCGAGACCGAGTGGATACATGAGCGCCCGAGTGCCGAATACCAGGAGGCCGCGTCTCCCACTGTGTCGTGGTCGGTTGGGAGGGGGTGTGGCCTTATCCGCCCAAGGGTAGGGGGCAATACTAGGCTGAGTTTGACCAGCTCGTGAATGGGTCCGCTATCGACATGCCGGATAGGTATTGACAGACTATTGGCCAGGCGGATAGTGAGGTTTCTTACGCTCACTTGGACTGTGCTGCTGGGAGAGAGACAGTGCCATTTGGAGTGTACTAAACCCCGGTGATGATCCCAGAGATAAACCGTACTGATATGTGGACTTAGTGAGTAGGAGTTGCACACCCATTCATTCATTCATCATTCACTATCCACTCGGGCTGGTGGTGCGCAACTATTTATTACGTGTACCTTCGCAATGGCCAGGATTTCGGTTGGGGCGCGCGACTAACCTGAGATCAGGAGTTTACCACATTGGGTCTGACCATCCAAATTAGGTATGGGACTAGTTTGGATAGAAGTCCATTGTGATGGACCCCATAGCCTGTGATACTACGTACTACCATACCGACTTCACACTCCAGCATAGTCATTCCATTTGCACTGCATATTGCATTACATCCGCAGCATATGGTATGGTTGATGCTATCCATTTTACTTATCAAGAATGTATATTGCATTGCATCCTCTGCATCTGATATTTGGCTCTCTACGACTCTTCATTTGCATACTGATTTGTAGTGTGTATTTTAATATTGTATGACTTATGGACTTGTCCGTATTTTCGCTTACTCTGTTATCATATGATTTATGATCTTTTCAGTATTTCTGTTTACTCTGATAATTCCTGCTCTTGTCAGTATTTCTGCTTACTCTGATAATTCATGATCTTGTTCGTATATCTGTTTATTCTGATATTGTTCGATTTATGGATCACCAGTATTTTCGGTCTTATATGATGATGGCATTGTATTGAATACTTGGCACTTATCTTGTGCACACACTCACCACCCTCTAAGCTTTCTATAAAGCTTATGCACGATAGATGCGTGCGGGAGATGTTAGGTTGCGGCATTGTTGAGCTTGGAGTGTGCAGGTCTTCCGGAGCTTGATTTTCGATTTATGTATTTTTCCTTTCGACATTGTATTCAGATGATTATATTAGTGGATATGTGATGATGATGTTGCCTTTATGATTCGGGTATACTTGTGGTTATGCTTATTACAAGATAAATGTACAAAAAAAATAAATCCTCCTTGTAGGATCCCAGAATCGGAATCTGGCGTATGGACGCTAGGAGCCGAGAATGGGGTACTACGGAGGCTGTCAGCACTGGATTCGGCGATCGAACTCGATAATGTAACAAACTCCCATTGAGAGGGCATTTGATAATTTATTAAATTCTTTTACTCAAATGAAATAATAAATACAGTCGATTTTATTCTCGTGAATGGTTACCTTCATTAATGTAATTGGATGTGATCTAAATGAAAATATATATATATATATATATGGTGCGATTTTTAAAGCATCTAATTTATACATTATTAATACCTGGAATCTCGAGCATGAGTATGTACTCGGGCTATGAAAATTCATGATGTTATACAAACTATCTAAAGATGAATTAGGTAAAAGTGTTGACTCTTATCTTTACTATAGAATGATTGGTAGTCTATTGTATTTAACAGCCAGAAGACCTGATATTTCTTTAGTATAGGCATACGTGCTAGATATCAGTGTAACCCTAAATAATTTTATTTATCTGTTGTCAAAAGAATTATCAGATATCTTGCAAGTATTGCTAACTTAGGTTTATGGTATCCACATGATACGTCACTACAAATAGCTAGATACACTGATGTTGATTGGGTAGGTAATGTTAATGATAGAAAATCCACAAGTGATGGATGCTTTTATATTGGAAACTGTCTTGTTTCTTGGATGAGCAAGAAGCAAAATTTAGTATCATTATCCACCACAGAAGCTGAATATATTGCTGCAGGGAATGCATGCACACAACTTATGTGGATGAAAACATGTTAGCAAACTATAGTATTAATCAAGATACCATGAATCAATATTGTGATAATACCGGTACAATAAACATATCTAAAAATCTTATTCAATATTCTTGCACAAAGCACATCGATATACAATATCATTATATTTGAGAATTAGTTGAAAACAAGACTATCATGCTATAATACATTCAAACTGAGAAGCAGCTTGCAGATATTCTAACAAACTTCTAGACAGTGTCAGATTTTCTAATTTAAAACACGACATTGAATTATGTTACATTAATTGATTATGTTGTCTTTAAATAATCTTTCTTTATTGTATTTTTGTTAAAAATTTTATTAAAATTTGCATAAAAGATAAAATGGGAAAATTGTAAAAAAAAATAGATTTTTGGTCAGCCCATAGTTGACCGACTAGTTTGGCCAGCCGAGCACATGCTCGGGCTAGCCGAATTGCACGTTGATTGGATCAAAAGGGAGAAAAACTCCAAAATTTCTTCATTTCCACTTTTTCTTCTACGGCCCGCCGATGCTTCCATCGGCTAACCCATCACTATAACTTTCTTGTAAGTGGTTTGTTTGTATTTTTCTTTTAGATTTAAGTTCTTAGTTGCATTTTATTTGTGTATCTTACATTTTTCTTGAATCTAGATTCCTCTTTTTGGTGGGTTCGTTATAAAAAATTGATTCTCTCAAATCCATCCCCCATTTTGCTATTTCTTGCATACTTTTTCCATGGAACTTAAACATAAATGCACCATTCGTAAACCTCATTCTGGTTCATCATCCCGCTCCGCTCCTAGGGTTATGTGGTCCATACGTGCATCGGAGGATGATCCGGAGAATGTTCGGGAATTCCACTATCGAAGGATTATTATTGAGCGATCGGTTAACCTTGATCACATCACTCAATATGGTCTCTTTGAACTCTTCTCTATGGTAGGATAGGAAACAAATTTGAAATGGGGAGGGGCGACTTCCTGTCCATTGCACAAGGGATGTATGCATCCATTAATGAAGTTGCTTCAAAAAACTTATCATTTATTATTCAATTTATGGAAGAAACTATCACAGTAACACCCTCTATCATATCGTTTATTATGGACATTGAGATGGTGGATTATGGGGTACCAATTGCTACTCTTTTCTGAAGATATGAACAATTCAGAAAGAATCTCTATTACTCGAGTGTTATGTGAATTTAACGCTGAATGAAGGTCCGATAACTCTCTCCCCACTTATAATTTACTTCCAAAATACTGTGTTCTTCACCTCATCTTTACGTCTAATGTCTATCCCAGGGCACGGAATAAGACAGACCTTACTCCCTTCATGATGCAAGTTATACATGTTGTTGTATCCAATATACATATTTGTCTTCCATCTTTGATTTCTTTCCTGATTATTCAATATCACCTCCATCCACATCATGGCTCCATTCCTTTTGCATTTCCCATGACTTCTCTTGCTTTGCACTTTAATGTTCAAATTCCCGCGATCGAAGCACCGAAAATCGAACTCCCATTTGGAAATGCGAATCTGAATATGATGCGGTTAAATCTGCGACCTGAGCAACAAAGCGATTAGGAAGAAGCACATGAAGGCAATATTAACATGATGATTTTTTACTAATTTGAAAGAATTGGGAGATACAAATGATTCTGATTTCCAACCTTCTCAATTTTCTGATAGGTTAGATAGTTTAGAGAAGAAGGTGGACGCTTTACAAGTATTCCAGGACTTACTTCTTCAAACTCAAAAACAACACATGAAGTACGTTTAAAAATACTTTCATTACTTTAACAAGAGTTTGAAGATTAATGATCCCGAGGTGCCTGCACCCTCCTCTTCTTAATCAGAAGAACTATACATTTATGGTTTGTAATACCTTTAAAATACTCCTTGGATTTGTTGCACTCTTACTAGGTTTCACATTCAATCTATTCGGATAATTTTCTTTATACCCTTGGATAATTTTATATCATTAATATTTATGATGTTATCCTTGATATTTATGTCTTTTATTATGCATAGTTTTTATTTCTTTCTTCCTTTGTCAACTTCTAACAAAAAGGGGGGGAGATCAAATATCTGGAGATAGGATATATTGATATATATTTTTATGCATGATATGAGATATGGAGAAGTTCTTTTTTATTTATGCATGATATGAGATACAGAGAAATGAACTTATGAATTTTTTTCTGATGCATGATATGATATAGGATTATATTGGATTGGATATATATTTCTCTTTGACTAAGTGCTCAAAGAGAGCTACTGATGCTTGCTCTAAGGGGGAGCATCAAGTAAGATCTTCAAAATATGGAACTACAGGTGGTATACAGATGTTCTTTTGAACCGAAGCACATATTAGTATGATAAAGTCTATGAGATATTGTAATGTTGTATGATGAGTTGTGTGTAATAATGTTTTGTCACGAAAATGACAAAGGGGGAGATTGTAAGTGCTTATACTTAAAGCACAGTCAGGATTGTCAAATTTCGTAGTTCCAAATGGATCACAAGTACTCATGAAGATGTTCTTCAATGACTCATGAAGACTTCGTAAAGACTGGATCAACATCTCAAGGAAGACTCAATATTTGAAGTTTTAAATATACATGGTTCAAAGTTTGAAGCATTCTGTATGTGTCAACCATTAAATGATATAACCTTAGAATGACCCTAAGCTATGTGTATTTCACATGGTGAGATGATATATATAATTCTAAGTAAAATACACAGAAGTTAAACTAGCCTGACTTCTAATTCGGCCAGCCTAACTACCTTCGGCCAACCCAACAAATTTCGGGCAAGTATACAAAAAGATATGGTTTTTCCGTGTCAAGTTCGACCAGCCGAACCTGTCTATTCAGCTAGTCCGAATGTGTTTAGTCAAGTTTTCAGCAATGCATTTCTTCGGAATTCAGGAAAATTTAGCCAGTCGAACCGAACTAGAGGTTCGGCCAGACGAATTTTAGCTTAGGCCAGCCAAATTTTTGAAAGATCTTATCCCACGAAATCTGAATATCGTTGGAATGCAATCGTTGGAATTTGGTCAGTCAAACCGAAAATCAGGCCAGTTAAATTTCTAAGACCTTTGGCTATAAACAGAGACCTTCTCTCATTCATTTCAATAACGAAAAATTGTGAGCAATATACTCAAGCAATGAGAGAAAGCCAGGGCCTTCTTAAGCTATGTGCAATAAATCTGATATTTAATTTAGCTTATTATATTCTCTTTTTCAAGTTAATTTTAATTGTTTTCAAATGAGTAATCCACACTGTACTTGAGAATTAGATAATTGAATTTGCAGCATAGGGTTTATGTTTATTATTTGAAAATACATTAGATCCCTATATTCTTTTTGGGTTAAACACATATACGTCTTCATTAATATCTTAAAAAGAGATCCTTGCAATCAAAGCGATAGTTACGTCTTCGACTCGGCATCTAAAGATAAGTATTATATTTACTTTTATTTCATTTAGGTTTTTCTGAGATAGCCCAGAAATCTTAGCGAGTTGTTTTGTGGTGAGCCCATGAAAATCACAAATTGGGTTTTATTGTGATAGCCCGTGCAAATCACAAGAACTGTATATGGTTGTTAAGGTAAACATGTGAAAACCTAGAAATAGTGAAAGCCAAAATTACGAGGGTAGTAATTTTGAAAGTGGAGTAGGTTTGGGGTTACCGAACCACTATAACTCTTCGTGCATTAGTGGTTATTGTTTATTTCTTTATTTGCTTTCCTTATTATTGATTGTCTCTTGCTAAGTTTGATATTTTGATTTCAAAGACGTCGTGAAATAAGGTTGTCCTGCATAAATCTTTTAGGTGAAGGTTGTCCTATAAACTATTTGGAATCAAGATTTCAACACTCTAAGCAATTGAATATATTTGTTTTATTATTCTGTATTATATTTTGTATTATCCTATTCATCCCCCTTCTAGGACATCTGTAGCTCATCCTTTCATGTTTTAAATCAGGTTCGCTGCTAACCTTTACATCCCTACAGAAGGACCCTAGCGTACACTCCTGTCAGAGGCTCTCACAAAAGATTTGAGTTAGATTTTTATTAGTTAACTAACAACCTTAGTCCTAATCCTAGGACTTACGTTTACTCCCGCCGGAGGCTCCCTTTAAGACTAACATATACACACCCTTGTCTGGTGGCTACACAAGGACTTTGATTTAGGTCTTACATAAGAACCAATATCCTGCACTAGAACATAGTATACTTTAGTAATTCAAACTCTTACACTCAATCCTGCACAAGGAAAGAGTATACATAGACTTACAAAATTATAACTCACTTATTGGATTGAGGCCCGTTAATGCATCGTCTTGCGTTGTTTGATCAATTATCTTCCATGCTTCAATCAACTCCCCTTTGCTCCTTCAATCGTTGATATCGCATCATTGCATATATTTCATCTCCAACGTTAAATACCTTGCATGTGATGCTCCGATGCGATAACCAAGGTGAGGTAAGGTGAATCTCATATAAATAATGGAAAGTTGTAAAGTCTATGAAATTCACCTCGAAGGGTCCCCTAGAGAGTTTAGACAAAGAATTCGCCAATAAGGTTAGGTCTAATTTTTTAAAAATGGTGGAGATTGAGTTTATAGAAAATGGTGGAGATTGAGTTTATCTTCAACATTGAGGTTGAAATCATTATTAGAGTAGTAAAGATCAAGAAGATGAATCAAATCTAATGGAATTTGAGGCTTAGGGTCTGCGATATAATGAGGGATTCATTTAAGCTTTTATCGCACCAAAAATCATCTTTAATGACCAATGACTAAATCTTTATTATAAAGTAATCGAGTTCTAATGTCATAAAATGGGCAAAAATGACTAGTCTTTAATCATACCAAATTAAGGAATGGTCACACTGAATTAGACATGAATTAATATAAAAAAAATCATCATCATCATCATTTATGATTGTATGATCATTATATTACGTTTCATGCTATAAAAAAAGAATATATGCAATAGAAACATGAGTTGATAAAAGCTGTCACGCCCCAAATTTGGAAACCGGGCTCACAAAATTCTCGATCGCCGAATCCGGTGCCGACAGCCTCCGTAGAACCCCATTCTCGGCTCCCAGCGCCCATTCGCCAGGTTCCGATCCTGGGATGCTATGAGGAGGATTTTTTTTTCAACATCAATTTAATTCGTAATAAGCATAACCAAAGGCATAACCCACAAACAACAACCAAAAACTCCATTACATTTCCACTATGATCAAAAGTTTTACAAGTATAATGAGCATAAAAGGGAAATACAATAATAATGAATAAAAACCTCCAAGATGATCTGCAAAGCGCTCTTGTCTCAGCGCGCTGTGCTCCAACGTCACCTGCACGCAACGGTCATGCATAAGCTTATGGAAAGCTTAGAGGGTAGTGTAAGTATGTGCGCAAGGTAGTAGTTATGCAGTATCAGAGTAATGCGGAATATGCTGATGAATCCATGAATGCTATTAGCCGTACCAAGGCTATGCGGTGCAAGGCTTGAATGATGTCATCTGTATCAAGGCTATGCAGTGCGAAATGCAACTCAAGCATGTAAATCCTCATCTAAGTCCACATATCAATATACCTCAACTCTGGAATATCACCGGGGTCTAGTACACTCCAAACCAGATTGCCGCCCCATCACGCGCAATAAGGCGAGTGGAAGAGACCTCACTATTTGCCTGCCAATATCGAGCTCAGCTCGTCGATAGCGGACCCATTCCTTGAGCTGGTCAAACTCAGCCTAGCTTTGCCCCCTCCACTCGGGCGGGTAAGGCCGCACCCCCTTCCAACCGACCACGACACAGTGAAAAGCGCAACCGTCTGGTAATCGGCACTCGGCGCTCATGCACCTACTCGGTATAGACGTTGGAGCAACTTCTTGGTACCATAAGGGTTTAGGGACTTTCACCCAGGGATATGTATAGCACCCCATGTAGAACAAGATTTTCGGTATCCAATCCTGTCAACCACGATACGTCTGTGAAGGCTATGACCCTGATGTCGCTAGGGCGTACAGTAAACATATCATACAATGCGAATGCATGAATCACACTATCTAGTCATACAACAATCTTGCGCGTATCGTGCGCTCAGTAGGGCAACACCGCCTATCCGAGAGCCCCTAAATAATTTACCCGAAGACATATGCTATGAGCAGTCACTTCTCATATCAAGCATACATATGATGCGTATGATCATGAATCATAGAACTATACTAAACATGTTATATGGTGATGGACGCTGTTCATAACGAAGATGGGCCTAGACGGCCTACAAGTATGGGCCTAACAATGGGCCTTAGGGAGAATTATAATGCGGACATTTAACCAACATTATTCTTACAATGTGGACGTCAAATCAACATTGCTCCCAAGGTACGACCACCAAAAACATCATCACATACATCATGGTGGAATTTTAATCAGATGGGCCGATTCAAATGGGCCGAATCAAATGAATCACCATAGGCCTCACATGTGGGCCTCATATACAACAAATGGGCTACACAACTTAGGCCTCGTAAGTACAAATGGGCCATGAATCTGGGCCTAACAATACAAACAGGTGGGCCCCGCCCATGGGCCAGAATGCATCATGATGGACCTCATGAATGGGCCGTACCCATGGTCTTCAAGTGGCTTGGACCATACCAAAATCATTTCAATAGTTGTATGTGTAACTTATGTATCATTGTACACTATAAATCCATGGGGCCCATGGCCCATCAATGAGGACCAGCACTGCCCAAACTTTGTCCATATACACCAACACCATCCAAAATTTTGTTTAGGTGCATTAGCACCTTCAATACATTGCCCCATGTGCGTCAGCACCATCCCTACATTGACCAGGTGCGGGTCCCACCATTAGGACGGCTGGGGTATTCATACATCTCACGTGGGACCCATAGAACAGCTGACATCAGTCCAGCAGTGTGGTTCCCACCATCAAAACAGTGGGAGGTATATATACATCACGTGGGACCCAAGGAGCTTGCTGACATCAGTCCAGCAGTGGGTCCCACCATCATAACGGTTGGATGACTATATACATCATATGGGACCCATGGAATGTATTGACGTCAACAGCAAGTGGGTCCCCCATCAAAAACGGGTGGACGGCATAGATAATACCTGTGCATCTGGCTGGGATCCACCGTCAGGATGGATGAACGGCTTGCATAAAACACATGCGTCATGTGGGATCTACCACCTGCTGACCTAATGGACAGTGGGCCCCACCAGTTAAACGGTCTGGATATCACGTATACCTTACGTGGGGCCATACTTTTGCTGACGCCAAGAGGCAGCACCCTGCTGTTGGCCGTCCATACATGGACGGCCCAGATTTAAAAGAAATGGATGGATAGGGTGGGTATGACCCATACACCACGGTAGTTCCACAGCCAGAACGGCTGGATGGTGTGGGTATGATCCGCACGCTAGGTGGGTCCCACCGTCCAATCATTTGGATGGTGCATGGACACCAGCCAAACCACTTTCCAAAGCAGGTGGGTCCCCACGTGGGGCCACCATATATATGTATTAATGTATATATATATATATATTACATATAATACAAATATATATTATATTAATATTATTATCATTATTTTATTTTATTTTTTAAAAAAGTAACTGACATCCAGCGTCTAGATGAACGACTGGATGAAATGCATAAGCTAGAAGCCCACCGTCCCAGCAGATTTGGATGGACGGCTGGGATGGAAGGTGGGTCCCACGTACATGGACCTTGTACATTAGAGGTGGGTCCACACGTGTGGACCCACAAGCTGCAGAGGAAACTGATATTTCTGTTTTACCCACGTTCAGCAGCGACTACTGCTGGACGGTGGGCGTACCACCCATGTAAACAGTGGGGTCCATATCCATGGATGGCGTGGATAAGGTCATGTGGGCCACCAGCCATCACACAAAAGAGAGAGAGAGAGAGAGAGAGAGAGAGAGAGAGAGATCAGCGATGACGGAGGGGCCCCGCCACTATGGGCCCCTCTTGTATACAAACATACATCAAGGTGGGTCTCACTACATGTGGCCCTTTAATCACACAAAAAAAAAATGCAAATGTGGGACCAAGATCACCCACCATCTTCTGCTTCTTGGTTCGTCGGAAAGGTAGCCGCCTAAGCTTCGATTTCAATGGGGGATGATGAAGTTTAGATGGTTGAGATGGAAGTTAAGAGGGTAGGAAGTGGGCTACATACAAAGTTTTCTCATAGAGGTTTTTTGGGAGGGCTTTAGACGTGTGGTTTTTCTCTAGCTTGGGAAAGTGAGTTTGAGAATGAGAGAAAGAGTGTTGTAAAGAGAGGTGATGTGTGATGGAGTGATGGATGGGAGAGAGAGGGATGGGTGTGTACGGCCTTTTTTGACTTTTGTAGTTGCTTGGTGTAAGAAACGCATGGGTGGTGTAAGAACTTTTTGACTTTGGGGTTGCTTGGGGATGGGTGAGAGGTGATGGTGTACTTAGACATGTACTTGACATGATGGGATAGATTGATTGATTGATTGAGGTGACATCTCGTAGAGATTCTCTCGTAATTTGCATGCGCAGCATTTTCCTCGCTCCGAACGCTGGGCCACATCTCCTAGCCAGAGTATCGGATCGGCGCGTGAGACGCGGCGACGGCACGGTTGTAAGGGTACAAGTCTTGGGTTTAGTCAACTCGGGTTGACGGCATGTGAATCAGGGTCGTGCGCAAATGTCAGTTAAGGATCGAAGGTTGCTGGAATTCGACCGGAAAGACCGCGGAAGTCTACGGAATGGTATGGTATAGGATACGGGGCTTACAAAAGCGATGATTCATGATTATGTGATAAAAAGTATAGATAACTCAAGCCATCGATATTCAAAAATGCTTTAAGATATTGCTAAAATTCTTGTGTGTGTGTGTAGCCGAATGCTCAGCTGCGCACCAGTTCACACGAAACTTGTGCGAACTTTTTTGAGAACTCATCCTACGTGATGTGACTCCAAAAACTAAACGGTCTATGTGAATCAGCACCTCATGAAACCCCCCAGGCCCGAGGTTTACTTTGATCCAAAACTTAGGTGAGCCATGAAAAATGAAAACAGCAACCTACTCCACTCCCAAAATTACTACTCTCGCAATTTTGGCTTTCACTATCTCAAGGTTTTGCCAGGGTCACCTTAACAACCTAATACATTTATTATGATTTCACGGGCTATCACAACAAACCCACTTGGTGATTTTCACAGGATCACCACAAACAAACCCGCTGAGATTTTCGGGCTATCTCAGAAAAACCCAAACTAAAATGAAAGTAAAACAGTACTTATCTTCGATTAGTAAGTCAAAGTCGTAACTGTAGCTTGAATGTAGCGATCTTCTCTTGGGATATTGATGAAGTCGTGTATGAGTTCAACCCAAAAGAATATATGGATCTATAAAGCATTCAATATAAAACAAATACCCTAAGTGCTGCAAATTCAATTCTCTAGATCTCAAGTAGAGTTTAGATTACTCTATTAAAGACAGTTAAAATGTCTTGAGAAAGAGAATGAAAATAAGCTAAAACAAAAGATTAGAATTACGCTCAAAAAGCTTAAGAAGAGCCTGACTTTCTCTCTTGAAAAGATGAATTTTCTCACTAACTTTCGTTGTGTAAATAAATGATAGAAGCCCTCTATTTATAGTAAAGGATTTGGAAATTCAGCTAGCCCGAGTGTCAGTTCGGCTAGCCGGATTCTAACGATTTCATTCCAATGGCACTCAGATTTCGCAGGATAGAATCTTTCAAAAAATCGGTTGGCGCAAGCCCAAGTTCGGCTGGCCCAATATGCCTGCCGAACATGCCGCGGAAAATCTTATGTGATCTATAAATTTGCCCGAATCATGTAGGGTTAGCCGAAGACAGTTAGGTTGGCCGAACCAGATGTTGGGCTGGTCTAACTTGAGTGTATTTTTACATAAAAGATGAGCATTATAATGCTATGTGAAATACACCTAACCTAAGGTCAATCTAAGGTTATACCACCTGATGGTTGACTCATACGGAGTGTTCCGATCTTCAAACCATATAATTTCATGACTTGAGATGTTGAGTCTTCCCTTAAATGCTTAATCGAGTCAATGATATATCTTCATGAGTTGTTAAATAGAATCTTCATGAAAGCTTGCAATCCTTTCAGGACTACGAAATTTGACAACTAAATTGTGCTTGAGTATAAGCACTTACAAAATATATATATATATATATATATATATATATATATATATATATATATATATATATATGTATATATATAATGTCGATACATAACAATTGCCAAAATATTACATTTATTCCGAAATGTCCAAAGCAAGCATAAACTTTTGCAGATCTTGCTTGAACTGGATTGAGTTGCTGCCTTGTTAAGCTCGGTCTCAAATGATAAGTTTGGCTTGATCAGGGGCACTAGCAAGCTCCTATTCCCAGGAAGCAACAGTTGCCTTATCCTTCGATAGTTCTAAATTTTCAAGCTCAACTTCAATTCCTCAACATGCTTTTGGGCTTCAAGATAGGCCATCTGCTCATTAATAGCCACCAAAGTCTGCTTAGAAATCTTTACTTGTTTTTGAAGAGAATCGCACTCTTCGTTGTATCTAAAAATGATAGAGAAAGTCTTGGATATTTTATCTTTGAGGAGAAACAATTCCTTCTGGTGAAAAAGTATCTCTGGAGCAATGACTATATTGCGACCTGACTCTAACTGCTACAGTGAAGCGTAAAATTGAATCAAGGAGTCATGAAGCACTAAGACGTTAATCTTGACCGGCTTCGCAGAGTTGTCTAGAATTGTTAGAGCATCGCCAAGAAAAGGCCATTACTCGGGGTCTTGGAACATACATGCCATAGCAGAAAGAGCGTGCTTAACCCGGATGAGTTTATATGGTGGGACCTTCTCCAGAGAAAGGAGATTTCACACCATCGCCATTGAATTTGAACCCGCTGAGTAACTGAACAATGTAACAGCTGAAATGAGAAGAACAGTGTTATCAGAAGGGTGAAGTAAGAAAATGTTATCTGGAAAGGAAAACTGCAAATCATAAGTTATACCTACTGCCGAGACTAAGAATGAAGGATTTGATGAAGTTGAGGCCCTTATATTGACAGGGATAGATGAAGGGCCAGGCATCTCCACAACGGTAAGTGCGGCATTAAAAGATGGCTACCTCACCGCAGTACTCGAATCAAGTGTCATCGGAGTCGTCGCGTCAGTGGGATCTGACAGAAAAGGAATTTTGCGAGCAACTATGGTTGGGCCGATGGAAGATGCGATCATGGCTTCGTCTTGTTGAATATGCTCTACACTGATGATTGCCTCCCCAGTAGTTGGTGAAAAGACTGTCATGCCTTGATCCACCTCCACACTGTGCAGAGAAATCAACACCTCTGCTACTGTTGACATAGAGAGTTCCACTTCCCTTGATGAGGAGACCTCCATGATACGAGGAAGAATTTGAAGGTCAGGAAGTGGAATGTTGATTGGTGGAATGGCTAGCATTTCACGAGGAAAAGGGGAGTAGTTGGAACCAAAGGACATGAAGATGTTAGCTACTAGTGAGTAGCCAAACTCCCAATGATCGAGAGGCTCTTCTTCGGTAGGAGTGGCCACCTGGTCAATTGGAGTGGAGACGTTTAGTGGCACCTCCTGACTAGCTATGGCAGCCTCATCTGCAACATGACCCTCCTCGCCAATATCCACTTCCTCCTCTCCCCGATCGTCACCCTCAGAAGAGCTGCTCTTCCCAGTCGAACTACTTCTAGCAGATGACTCTTTGCTCTCACTTCCTTCAGGTGAAGTCTCCTCAACAGGTTCTTTAGTGATCACTTACCTGCCTTACAGAAAAGACCAGCTTCGCCTGTATGTGCCCTTGCTTCCGTAGGAATATAAGAGATCTCCTATTGACTTGAGCACATGTGAGGGGAATGGGATCGTGTTTGAGAATGGGTTACTAGAGAAGAAAAGCTCTTACGAGCTTACCTCAATAGGGGCGATGGAGCTAAAGAGGCGACTCTATTCTCAACATCCTCCACAGTCTCCTTGGTAGGAGTATAGAGAGTAGTTGCTGGTAATGATGGAATTGGCTCATTACCTCTCTACGACGAGCTTAGGGTTGCGACTGCAACAGATTGCTCGCCCAACCTCCTTAAAACATCTAAAGTAGTCACATAAGCAATCAAGCCTTCTAGAGTATTGGCCAACTTTACTTGTCAAATGGGATCTTCTAGGGATATCTTCAGGCACACATGGCCAAGAGCAGGGGCATGATCTCTCTCCATTATATAGTCGATCCCCTGTTTCGGCCTGTAATTCTTCAATCTTTGAGGAGACACCTAGACTAGGGTAATTTATTGAATGACAATGGCAGACAAGAAAGAATTGATGTGACCACCATCACATCCAGTAATATGATGCTCGAACAGAGTTATTGTAGCTAGGAAGGACAAAATGGGTGCATGTGCGCACAATCAGAAGTTGCTTCCATATGAGCGCCCAATCATAAGGGCCTACAAAGTAGCTCCTTATTATGCGGGTCACGACTCTACAATCTTCCGGGACCAAATGGTCATAACTAAACTGGCATACGAACCTACTGGGTAGTAGGGTTCACGCCAGAATTTACCACCCTCCCTCTGTGGAAGACTGCTTGACTTGACATAGATTAAAAAAAAAAAAAAACATGTGCTCGCTCGGAGACAACGAGTTTTCATCCACAACATCCCTGTCTTTGGTAACGTTGGAGAGCGAGAATTGGAAGAAGTCGGTAGACTCGGTCTTCTCAATTTTATTTACTACCCAGTTGTGGGTCTTCTTTATCATTTTGTACCCTTGATAGTGCCACAATGGGAGACAATCTGGGTTCACATATGCTTTCTCCAGCTCGTCATATGTCCAGGGAAAATACACGCCAAGCCAGCCCACGAAGTAGTGCCATGGCGTATAAGCGAAGGAATGCTCCGACTATTGAGCTTTTACAATGTGTAGCCACATCGCCAAAAGTGCGATATAAGGAGTAGATGACTGGAGGGGCCAGTGAGTACTTTTTGCCCTCTTTCACTGTTCCCGCGACCACAAATAGGATTGATCAGATGGTGTCAGCTTACTTAGAGCTCGGAAGCACTGCGTGACTGAGCCAATAAGTTAAGAAAGTGGTTAGCTCGCCAGATGCACCATACTCAGTAGGCCCCTTGATCTTATGTCGAAGGCCCTCGAATTCTTACGAATGGTTTACTGCAAAGTTGTAAAAACAAAAGAATAATACGGTTATTAACAAAGGGGGGAGGACAAAGAAATATGCGGAAAGTTTAGGCAAGGAAAAAAAGGAATAGAACACTTACCGCAAATCCCTAGTAAAATGAGCCAAGCCAGGTAAGGTGCTGGACTTTGACATTTCTCTGAACAACCCGATAGCTATGCTGCTAAAATTATTATTAAACTATTTTTCATTGTATCACTTAAATATACTTTGTTTTAAAATTAAGGGCAATGCGATGGATGTAATAATAATTCAAATTAATGAAATGAAATGATGATATTTGTTCTTTGATTTTCCTTTGTTCTTATTGAATGTGGATATTTCAATCCACAATACTTGTTTCTAGTCGAAATACTCAAGTAAAGGGAGAATAACTGATCGTTCAATATGGCATCTTTTCGTGTAACCAGCTGGGAAAGAACGATTACACCCTTTTCTTTTCTTTTTTTTGATCATGGTGTACCTTTGCCAAACGCATTCCACCTCTGACATGGTGATAACAGTCATCCATCCTCATCAGAGATAACTGCAATACTAAGGTAGCTTAAAGTTGTCGTCTTTTCGGCACGTACCTTAAATATCCCATATACCACATATCATGATATGCAGCATTGATCTAATTTGCAATATTTTGGTACAAACAGGTGCACAAATGGTGGTGCCAATGGTGAGCTCCAAGTTAGATGTATCAATTGAAAGTTGAAAAGTTACATTAATCTTAATATTGACCAACTTGCATGAACCAAAGGTTAAGATTGCTCAATCAACTATATTTTGGGACCATGAACCATCTAAAACAAACTGCATTTTGTATAATTTAAACTATATGAATGTATAATGTGCTTAGGGTGGCAATGCGCTAGGCAGCCGATAATACAGGGGTAGAACATGGTCCTTTGCTTAAAATCTACTACCCTGAGGACCAGGCCTGTGCTTAAAATGTAGCACCCGTGCTTGGGTTTGGGAGTGAGGATTCTCAAAACATTTCTTAGATTAAGATTATATTTTATACCTATTTTTGTCTTTCTACCTCGGTTAAGATAAAGGCTGGCCACATCCACAAACAGAGCTACACATCGGGCCAATCTGAGCCAAGCCATGCCAAGGTTGGCTCAGTTCAGCCAACAATTTACTTCGGCTCGAATTCAACTCTGCTCTCAAGTAGTATTAGACTCGATTCAGTTCACTTAGCAGCTCGGACCAAACTTGAGCCAAGCTCAAGTTCAAAGTCTTGAGCCTGTGAATAGGGCGAAAACTAAAATGGGCACTTTTAAAATATAAAAGGAAGCTATATATATTTAAAATTAATTAATTAATTAATTAAGATATATAAAACGAATGTAGTTGAGTCAAACTTGGGCCAGTTGGCGCTTGGCTCAAAAATTTTTTGAGTTCACAATTAAACAGCTCAGCTCATCTTGAACTCAGTTTTCAAGCCAAGCCAATAAAGCTTATCCGGGCTGAGTGGAGCGAGTTAACTGAGTTAGCTGGGTTCCAGTCATACGACAAATCCTGAGAGCCCCGTGCAGAAATTTCGCGCGTGTACAAGGCTAACCATCCATATGCCGCTACATGTGCTACCCTGGCATACGGGTGTAATTTCCAAGCCATCCATCAACTGGTTCTGATCGTTTGGATGGTGTCATCCACAAAACAAAAGCTGTTCCGCTTAGCAAGTGGACATTATTAACAGGTAGACGAATTAGAAAGCTTTTGTTAAGTTTTTCTCAGCCGTAAATTTCTTTCATTAATCGTGGCCCATCTGACCAAAGAAATAAGTTGATTCTTGGGAATTTTCATTTAAATAATGGCACGACTCTGATGGATGGATTAGATTTCTTTAACTATGTTCCATGCTGGCACATTTGTGGCACGTACAGGAGATTCATTGCACGCTTACCATAGACATGAATATGGTCTCTTGGAAAATTTTCAAAACCCCAAAATTCCTCGGCGCCGTTGATCAATGGCTGCAAAGGTTGAAGAAGAAGAATCTGTGAAGAGAGAGCTTCTAGAACCTTCTCATTCCACTCCTCCCCATGTAATTTTCTCTCTCCCTCTCGGGGTAGTTTATTGAAATTCTGTCATGCTTTGATTATCTTTTCTTCAATATATGTTTCTGTTTCTAGGATTCTGAAATTGGGTAGTTTTTTGTGATTTCTTACTTTTCGTTATGGATTCGAACTGTCTTCTTCTTCTTCTTCTTTTTTAAATTTCTTTTCGGGTGAAATTCCGAACATCTAACGTTTTTGAAGAGCAATAATCCAGTGATAATTCTTCTTACCTTATTACGGTGCAAATTCCTCTTTGGAATCAAGGTGGGCCCACCGCACTGTTGAGTTTACCTTTTCTCTTTCGACCAATTTTTAAAAGATCAGAAGAAGGCAAGCCGTTGGTTGGATCTGCTTCGAGGGGGATCGTGCCTCATATTTTCAACAGAGAAATGTTTTTGGGATGAAACCTCAGTGTAATTCTTTCATTAACATGGATATTTAATGCAACGCACCCCATAGGCTTATGCCACCTCACTGTAACTGAAAATGACTACTTACAATGGCTCATTTCTCCACTACTCACCATAACTGAACATAACTACGTACAATAACCCAATCTCCCCCCACTCACCCTAACTGACTCTACTACTCACCATAAACATGGGTTCTCATGCAGCCCCATTCACTTGGGCATGCATCACTCCTCCCCCCTTGCACCCACCTTGTCCTCAAGGTGAAGGTCTGAGAAACGATCAATGATGGACTGGTACTTCCCCCATGTTGCATCTTGTATGGGTGAACCCTGCCATTGAATCAGGACTTCAGTAACATCTTGGTTCCCACACTTAACCATCCTACCATTTGTACCAAAATCCATATGGAGCAGATAAATGTGACACATAAGATATTTGAGAAACATGCGTCAGGGATTCGGGGATCGGCTCACCTTTTTTTAGGGTGTTTTCAGCATTTTGGTTTTCTTTGGATAAAGGCGAGCAATTGTTCCAACCACGTCAGCCCTAAAGCTCGTTCTAAGCATACAACGAAGATAAGATCATGATTGATGAATGTAACTGCTCTTTTTTCAGCTGGTTGCACGCGAAGGTGCCACTTGGACTAGCGGTTCTTCTTCCGTCTCCCCTAGAAAGCTAGAAATAGCAAAAAGCAAACCCAGAGCAAAAGACCCCTCTCCGAATCCAAAACCCCAACTACAAATCCAACGCAACTCTGTGTATGTAGGTTTAGTTCTCCCCCACTCAGTAGCAACGGACCCTTAGTGTAGATCTAGTCTCAGTCTGTCCCTGCACATACGCTGGACCGACTCTTAGTCGTAGACATTGGCTGTAATTCCCTTCCATCTGCGTGTGCGTGCTAGATCTAAAGAAAGACCTTAGCTTAGGAATCCGTTCGCTTATGCTCATACACTGGGCTGACCGTAGTTGAATATTTAGAAGCGCTAAGGGTTATGAGTAAAGCCCATGACGGTATTTGTGGGGTTCATCGGGCTGGAACATGACAGATCTTTGTATTAGATATGATAATCCAATGATACGGGTATTATTGGCTGAACATGACAGATCTTTGTATCAGATATGCTCATGGTTGCCGACAGTGCTTGAATTGTCTCTAATATTATTGAAATATCTCCGATATTATCTTTATCTCCAACTCAGCGATACCGATAACACTGGTACCGATACCGATAGCGCTGACAGTATTAGAAATTCCAAGTATTAGAAATGTATCGCTAAGTATTGCCAACGTATCAATATCGCTAATGCAATCGTCAATATTTTTAACTTTGTAAATTCTAGGTGTCACTTGTATTGCCAATGCATCAATATTGCCAATGTATCGCCAATATTTTCGACTATGTAAATTCTAGGTAATGCTTGTATCATTAGTGTATTGACGATATTTCAATAATATCTCCAACATATTGATATCGAAATTTTGTTTATTAATAAAAAAATTATTTCAAATTTTTTTACATAGGCACATGGTTGTATGTAGTGTTCAATTTGTCATTAATAATATTGATAATATCTTGAGATTATCGATATCGCAACACGCGAGATATTAAGACCACAATATTTCGTTTTCTTTCCAATTGTTGATGATTTCTTGGTGAAATATCATGTGTTGTTGATATTTTGCAATATCGATGGATGTTTAGATGGGAGGTTGGATGGTTAAATAGGTCGGAGGGGATGGTTGGATTGATTTCTTACAACAGCACATGCTTTTAAGGCCCCGTTAAATGGAAACTTGTCATGTATGCATTCTTTTTACAATTTTTTAATTTCTAAATATACAAATATATACATTTTAACATCTTCTGAAGCTTCGCTGAAAATTCCACCATTTTTCCTACGTTTCCCCGCATTTCCGGTTATCAATGATATTATCGACGATATCGATATTGTTTCTATATTCCTGGCCCAGCGAAACTTGTAGTGATATCGATACTTCGAACATTAGTTGCTGACCTTGCCAACAACATGGTCCTGTGCAACAATCACCCGCTACAGTATTGCATCTGATAGTAAAGCCATGGCCATTCTGAGGCTGGGCTATGGATTTAATAGGTATGGTGAAACCTCCATCTTCCAAGGGACATAAATTCATCATTGTGGTGATTGACTATTTCACCTAGTGGGTAGAAGCGAAACTTATGAGAGAGGTCAAACACACCGACATGATTGAGTTCAGTCAAGAACACATCATTCATAAGTTTGGCATCCAAGAATCGATAACGATTGATAATGGGATAGCATTTAATGCTGCCCAAGTCAAAACAGTTGTTGAGGAATACAAAATTAAAATCATGAACTCTTCACCATATTATGCGCAAGCAAATGGCCAAGCAGAGTCCACAAATAAAATCCTCAAAAATATCATTAGCAAAATGATAGAAGATAACCCGAGAACATGGCATCTGAAGTTGTCAGAGGCACTTTGGGCTTGTCATAATGCCCCAAGGATGGGTACGAATATAATCCCTTTTGCCTTGACATATGACTATGATGTTGTGTTATCAATGGAAATAACGGTCCCACCATTAAGGATAGCCTATTAGAATCAACTAACTCCTGAAGAATTTACTAAGGCCATGCTCATTGAATTAGATGAGTTAGATGAAATTCGGCTCAAGGTTTTAGATGCTTTAGAACGACATAAGTATCGTGTATCGGAAGTTTATAACAGGAAAGTTCGAAGCAAGTCTTTTGCCGAAGGCCAATTAGTCTGGAAAGCGGTTTTGACATTTGGCGGTAAAGACAACAGTGAATTGGGCAAATGGTCACCTACATGGGACGGCATATTTGTTGTTCACAAAGTCCTTAAAGGAGGTGCTTACATATTAGAAGATTTAGATGACAATATTATAAAATCGGGTATCAATGGCCAATATTTAAATAATTTTATTGTCGACATGTAGGAGACATTAATGAAAAACACAAAAAGAATAAAAAGATAGCAATGCCGTTTGCTATCCAAGAAGCAGAGAGATTGACGCGTGGCTAGCCCATTAATGCAAGATCACATTGCTAGCCATTCTTTGTCGAATAGCCAGAAATGTGAGGGGACAATGTGTGTACCAAAATCCGTATGGACCAGATAAACGGTGCAGATTTAGCCACGTGGCATAGAAGATATTTGAGAAGCATGTGCCAGGGATTTGGAGATTGGCTCACCTTTTCGAGAGTGTTTTCGGCATTTTGGTTTTCTCTAGATAAAGTTAAGTAATTGTTCCAGCCACATCAACCTCAAAGCACATTCTAAGCATACAATGAAGATAATATTATGATCGATGAAATGTAACCGCTCTTTTCTCAGTTGGTTGCACGCGAAGGCGCCATGTGGACTGGTGGTTGTTCTTCCGTCTCCTCCAGAAAGCTATAAATAGCAGAAGCAGATCCGTAGTAAAAGATCCCTCTCCAAATCCAAAAACCCAATACAAATCTAGCACAACGCTGTGTATCTAGGTTTAATTCTCCCCTACTCAGTAGCAGCGGACCCTTAGTACAGATCTAGTCAGTCTGTCGTTGCACATATGTCGGATTGATTCTTAGTCGTATACATTAGCTGTAATTCCCTTCCATTTGTGCCTGCGTGCTGGATTTGAAGAAAGACCTTAGCTTAGGAATCTGTTTGCCTACGCTTATACGCTATAATCTTTGGTATTGCCTTTGCCTCGCTCATTAGCCTGCTACTCTAGGAAGCACCCTGCTGCTCTCAGCTAGGCCAGTGATCCTAGTGTAGTAGTAAGTCATGCCTTTTCCTACATTCATGTCTCTCCAATCTTTTCCGTTTCGACCATACAATTGCTGCACCTTCGAAAGTTCTTGAATTTTCAAGGCAAAAAAGAGCTCATTGGAGGAAGAGCCCCAACCTCTACCAATCACCCGAGTAACGAGCACACGACAGTTGGATGAATAGACGAACGGTCGAGCCCACAACTGAACCTCGCTCTATCTCGACGCTAGGGGTTGGTGGTCATGGTTTGAATCGGACCCTATCGATTCTGGCACGTCCACAATCCACACGTGTTCTGCGTGGCCGAATTCGAGACTAGCACCTACAATCAAGGATTGCTTGTGGTAGGGGTTGTAGGATGCATTTTTTAGTAAGAGGTGGCAACACATCGAATGCCTGAATTTGCTTCCCTAACTTTTTCTTAAGGCACGAGACGTGGAACATGGGATGGATCTTGGAACTAAGGGAAAAGGTCGAGTTTGTATGTGATTGGTCCAATTCACTGAAAGACCAGATATTATTCAAATAACGGGCAATATTTTGAGAGACCGTCTTATCGCTAAGGAAGTTTGATGTTAAGGCTGTAATATGAGATAGACCAAATCTCCAACTAAAAATTCTTGCTCTATCTGGTGGTGATCGACGTACGTCTTCATACGTTCTTGTGTTGACTCCAAATGCTCCTTGAATAGTTTTAAAACCTAGTTCTTGTCCCATAACTCTGTCTCTACAACTTGTACCTTTGTGGTTCCAGGAGTGTAGGTGGCTAGGTTTGGTGATGGTACCCTGTACACTGCCTCTTAACGAGTCATCTGTGTTGCTGAATGATAGGTGGTGTTGTACCACCATTTGGCCCAAGGAAGCCATATGGCTCACTTTGGGCCTCACACTTGTGAAGCATCGGAGGTAGTTCTTAAGAGCTTAGACATTGGTTTATGACTTTTGTTTGGCCATCGGATTAGGGATGATATGATGAACTCATTTGAAGCCGAGTTTCCTTGTAATCAAAGCAATTCTTTCTAGAATTGACTGGTGAATGCTAGATCCCGATCATTGACAATGAAGATTGGCATCCCATGGAGCTTAAATGTGTTTGCTACAACAAGTGCTGTGTATAAGTGAGCCATTGCTAGAAGTTTGCATACTTTATCGATCTACAACTACAAAGATGACTGTCTTGCCATGGGATGGAGACAAAACATTAATGATGTCCCTGGCGATTTCTATCCATACTTGCTTTGCGATCTATAACGGTTGGAGATGACTAGGTGGAGCCACATTTTTCAGCCTTGGGCCTTTGACAAGTGTCACACTCTTTCACGAACCTTTGCACGTCTTTGCACATCTTTGTACGTCTTTGCACAACCTCGGCCAATAGAATATATCTATGATCCTTTTAAGGATTTTGTGATAATCCGAGTGACCCGAGGATGGGGTTTCATGCATCTCCATGAGAATAAGATTCTATAGTTGTGAGGTGGGCCCTACTACCACTATCCCTTTTCTAAAGAGGAGTCCCTCTGAATGCATATCTTTGTTGATTAAGAGTCTTGCCTTCCAACTCCTTGTTTTGGACTTGTAAATAAGGATTGGTTGAAGTCTCCAATCACACCTTGTCTAGTTAAGTGGCCACTGGTATAGAAATGGCCAAGATCTCAGCTTCCTCATCATGTCGGGATAAGGCATCAGAGGCTCGATTTTCTTGGCCCCTTTTGAATTCGATTATAAAATCATAACCCCAACAGTTTAGACAACCACTTATGTTGTGCCAGGGTAGTCATTGTTCCAATAAGAGCTTATGACTCCTTTGATCGGTCTGTACTATGAATCTCTAGCCTAAGAGATAGAACCTTCATTTGTGAATGGTTGTGATAAGTGTAAGTAGCTCCTTTTCATAGGTCGACAGAACTAAGTTCTGGCCATGCAATTCTTAACTCAGAAATGCTATTGGACGCCCCTCTTGCATTAACTCACCACACATCCCTGTTCCTAATGCATTACACTCAATAGTAAATGGTTTAGAGAAGTCAGGGGCCGCCAGTACGGGAGCTTGTGTCATGGCATGCTTTAAGTGCGTTGAAGGCTCAATCAACTTCATTAGACCACAACCAAGTATCCTTTTTGAGCAATGCGGATAACAAGGATGTGATTTTACCCTAGTCATTGATGAATTTATGGTAATACCCTACGCGGCCTAGAAACCCACACATAGTATTAAAGGTATGTGGTCGTGGCCATTCCGACATGTTGTGATTTTTGTGGGGTCCTATGAAACCCCTTTGGCCAAATTTATATGGCCAATATAATCTTATCTCCCGACGACCAAACTTACAGTTTGCTTCCTTAGCATAGAGTTGGTGTTGCCTTAAAACCTCTAATGTCTAACGAAGATGGTGGAGATGCTCTTCCCAAGTCTGACTATATACGAAAATGTCATTGAAAAAGACTAAAGCAAAACGTCAAAGGTATGGCTTAAACACCTCGATCAATTGACTTTGGAAAGTCGATGGGGCATTGGTGAGCCCAAATGGCATCACTAGGAATTTGTAATGGCCATTGTGAGTGTGAAATGCTATTTTGGGGATATCATCTTCATGGACTCGGATTTGGTGGTATCCAGATATTAGGTTAAGCTTTGAGTAGAACATGGACCCATACAACTCATCAAATACCTCAATTGTAACTAGAATTGCGAATTTATCCTTAATTGTAACTTGGTTAAGAGCACGGTAGGCAATTCAAAAGTGCTAACTTTTGTCATGTTTACGAACCAAGAGCACGAGCGGCGTGTATGGACTCATGCTTGGCCTTATAATCTCTGGAGACTACATGTCTTTCACTATTCACTCTATTTCTTCTTCTTCTTTTCTTTTTTTTTCCAAATAAAATAGGTACTTGTATGGGCGGACGCTCACGGGCTTGGCTTCTTCAATGAGGGGTATGCCATGATCATGAAATCGTAGTGGGGGCCGGCCAAATGGTTCATGAAACACATCCTGGAATTCGGCCATAAATTTTGCAATCCTTTGTCCTCGATCATGGCTAATGTGGGTGGTGTGATACTATATAGTTGTAGCACCATAACCCTTCCCCCCTACGAACCTCCTTCTTAAACGTCCCTTGATTCATGGCCTTTATGTGTGAGGGTTGTACCCCCTTAAGCTTATGTAGTTGACTGTTGTCCGTGTAAGTCATGGTGAGTTGAGAAAAATCCTAAATGACTGGTTTGAGGGCCCGTATTCATTATGCCCCCCAAAACCGCATCGTAACCACCCGGTTGAGGAAGAAGAAATTTTCTATGATCATAACACCTTAAACTCGAAAGGTTAGATCAACACACCTTCCCTTGTTGGCCAAGCAATCTCTGTTGACCAAGCAATCTCTGTTGGCTACCATCAGTGTTCGAAATATCGGTATCGCACAATGTATCGCACCCTTGGGATACAGATACGTATTGGTTATCGCACGGGATATATCGTTTGTATCGCATAGTTTATCGCACTTTTTGGGAAACATGGGGAAACGTTGGGAAAATGGTTGAATTTTTTAATGAAACTTTGGGGATTATTAAAAAGGCCCTTAATACACACTTTTAAATCATAACATCTCAAAAAAAAGATGCACATATTAAAGGTATGTGGTCGTGGCCATTCCAAAATGTTGTGATTTTTGTGGGGTCCTATGAAACCCCTAGTAGAAAAAGATTTGATGAGGATAATGTGAAGAAGAGATGAGAATATTGAGAGAGAAGGAGGAGGAGAGTTTGGGAGAGATGATATGTGTTTTGGCTTGCATGCCCTAACAAATAATATTTTATTATGAAAAAAACATATAGTACACTGCAGGGGAATAGGGAAGTGTGCACATGCACTTACACTAAAAGGACACACTATAAATATAATACACTAGCATTCTCTATACTCCCCCTCAAGTTGGAGCATAGATGTTGATCATGCCCAACTTGTCACGAACACGATGAAGAGCATCTCGACTCAAGGATTTTGTAAGAACATCAGCAAGTTGATCCCCAGATCGAACAAAAGGAGTGACAATTTCCTTAGAAGCAACTTTCTCCCGAATAAAGTGACAGTCAACCTCAATATGCTTGGTTCGCTCGTGGAAAACTGGGTTACGAGCAATATGGATAGCCGCTTGATTGTCACAGTGAAGAGGAATAGGACCCGAAGGAGGATAGCCAAGTTCTTCAAGAAGATTGCGAAGCCACACAAGTTCACATGTCGCATGAGCCATAACACGATATTCAGCTTCAGCCGAGGACCGGGCAACAACTGGCTGCTTTTTGCTCTTCCAGGTTATAAGATTGCCACCTAGGAAGGTACAGAAGCCGGATGTAGAGCGGCGATCAAAAGTACTACCTGCACAATCAGCATCGGAATAGCCAGAAAGATGAAGATGACCATGCAACTGAAAGTAGAGGCCAAGACCCGGGGCTGATTTTAAATACCGAAGTATGCGGTAGACAGCCGTGAGATGAGAAGTATAGGGAGCTTGCATGAATTGGCTAACAACCCCCACTGCAAATGAGAGATCTGGGCGAGTAATAGTCAGGTAAATAAGCCGGCCTACAAGTCGTCGATACATCTCGGGATCAGTAAGGAGAGGACCATCATCTGGTCGAAGCTTCTGTGAAGTATCCATGGGAGTGGTAGCAGGCTTGCACCCTAACATGCCGGTCTCCATGAGAAGATCAAGCGCATATTTTCGTTGTGACAAGACCAATTTGGATGATGAGCGAGCAACTTCAATTCCGAGGAAGTAACGAAGAGGACCAAGATCCTTGATTTCAAACTTGGTTTTCAAAAAATCTTTGACCTCCCTCATTCCAGCAGAATCACTACCGGATAAAACAATATCATCCACATAGACAATGAGAACCATGATGCCCGTCAATCGACGACATATAAAGAGAGAATGATCAGCATGACTACGAACAAAGCCAAACTCCAAGAGAGCCTGACTAAAATTTTCGAACCATGCACGTGGAGATTGTTTGAGTCCATAAAGAGCCTTCTTCAACCGACATACAAGTGCAGGGTTGTGAGGAGCAACAAAGCCAGGAGGTTGATGCATATAAACTTCCTCTGTAAGATCCCCATGGAGAAATGCATTCTTAACATCAAGCTGAAACAAGGGCCATGATAAATTAACGGCCAAGGAGAGCACAACACGAATTGAATTAAGCTTAGCCACTGGAGAAAATGTCTCGAAGTAATCCACACCATGAGTCTGGGTGTAACCTTTAGCAACAAGACGGGCTTTATAGCGATCAATTGAGCCATCTGGAAGAAACTTGATTGTATAAACCCATTGACAGCCAACAGGCTTATGGCCTACAGGAAGTGGCACAAGATCCCAAGTATGATTCTTCTCAAGAGCAGACATTTCTTCCATCATCGCCTTTGTCCAATCAGGACTCTGAAGAGCATGTGAGAGAGATCTAGGAATAGTCTGTGATGAAAGGGAAGCTGCAAACGACTAAAAAGACGGTGAAAGATGATCATATGAAACGAAATTACTAATGGGGTGTTGAGTACAAGATCGTGACCCTTTGCCCAAGGCAATGGGAAGATCTAAACTCGAGTTAGGAGAGTCACCTGAACCAACATCCAAAGTAAGCGGAAGGGTAGATGACTGAGCTTGTGAAGATTTATCTCGACGCTGATACACCCGCAGAGGCTTAGGCTCAACCATATCACCAACAGGATGCTGAATAGAGGGGAGAGGAGTTTTCCCACGATCATTAGTGGAAAGAGGATAACAGTTATACTCCCCCTGACGCGCAAGAGGATCACAGAGGGATCTGCCTGGAGAGGAGAAAAAAGAAAGATCCTCAAAGAAGGTGACATCGGCAGAGACATATTTCTTACGAGTCAATGGGTCAAAGCATTTATAATCTTTCTGACTCCGAGTATACCCTATAAAGACACATTTAATCGCCTTGAGACTAAGTTTATCATTACTCCCATCCAAAATTTGAACAAAGCATGTACAACCAAAAACTTTAGGTGGTAGAGGAAATGGGTTATCATGAGGATACAAAATAGTAAATGAAGATTTATAAGACAGAATACGTGAGGGTATATGATTAATAAGAAAAGTAGCAGTTAAAAGAGCATCACCCCAAAAATGTTTGGGTAGATGCATACCAAGTAGAAGGGTGCGAGCAACTTTAAGAAGATGACGATTCTTTCGTTCTGCAATACCATTTTGTTGAGGAGTGCGAGCACATGACGTCCTAGATAAAATACCACGTTCCTGCAAGAAGGACAGAAAGGCAGTAGACATGTATTCTCCCCCATTATCAGAATGGAGGGATTTGATGGAACAATGAAATTGAGTGCACACTTCATGATAAAACACTTTAAATGCATCAAATACTTCACTTTTAGATTTCAAAAGATAAATCCAAGTCATGCGGGAATAATCATCAATAAAGGTAACAAAATATCTAAATCCAAAAGTCGAGGTAACCGGAGCTGGTCCCCAAACATCCGAGTGAACCAGAAGAAAAGGTTGAGATTTCCTCCCAGAAGAGCTAGGAGGAAACGTAGCACGATGATGTTTAGACAATTCACAAATATCACAGCATAATGGTTTAGTGACAGGTAAGGAGGGAAATAAAAGTCTCAATCTAGCAATGGATGGGTGGCCTAAGCGGCAATGCCACCGAGTCATGGACTCTTGATCTAGAGAAAGGGTACTGGAAGCGGCAACAGGTGTATCATCGAGAAGATAAACGCCTCCTCGCTCATGCCCCCCACCAATCACTCTCTTCGTCTGTAGGTCCTGAAACAAACAATAAGAAGGAAAGAAGGTGATGGAACAATTGAGTGATTTAGTAAGAGAGCTAACAGACAATAAGTTTAATGGAAAACGAGGCACATGCAATACGGAGGACAAAGACAAGGAAGAAGAGAGAGGGATGGAACCAATCCCAGAGATGGGAGATTGGGTTCCATCTGCGACTGTGACATATTGAGTGGGAGAAGAATAAGAAGAATAAGAAGAAAAGAATTGCAACTTACCAGTCATATGGGAGGAAGCTCCAGAGTCAATGACCCAGGAGGTAGGAGAGGATGACGCAAGAAGGGCGGTACCTGACTGGGCCGAAGCTGCGTGAGAAGGCTCAGGAATATCTCGAATGTGAAGCCGCATAAGGGCATCATATGCCGCCCGAGAAATAATAAGAGACTCCCCTGAAGTAGACTGCTCAGCTGTCGGGGTGGAAGACTGTCTCAGAAGCAACAGTGGAAGCAACAGAAGCAGCGGCATACGTAGGACGACCATGTAGCTGCCAGCAATAATCAATAGTGTGATTAGTTCCACCGCAATGTGAACAAATGCGGGAACCATCACGTCCTCGTCCACGTCCACCACGACCACGAAGACTACGGCCGCCGCGACTGCGATCTAGATCGCGGCCTCTACCACGACCACCAAAACCAGAAATGCGCCCTGAGCTCAAGTATGGTACCCTAAAACCAAGGGAGTACTGATCGCCAACAAGATGTGCCGAACGCTCGGGTGGCACAAATGAATGAGAAGGAAGAGTAGAGATCATAGCACGCTGACACATGGCATAGACTGTCGTCAATGGGGGAAGAGGATCCTGCATAACAACCTGATCGCGAACGTGAAGATAATCAGAACTCAACCTAGCGAGGAACTGCATGATACGAGTATCATCCCGTTGCTTATGAGCATGTTCATGATCCTCTTTACATTTGGAAGGAAGAGGCTGATACATATCCAACTCATCCCACATACCCCGAAGGATCGAATAGTAGTCTTTTAAGGATCTGGAGTTTTGTTGAAACCGACCAATTTCTTGAATAAGCTGGAATACCCGTGAAAAATTCTGAGATTCCGAGAACATATCATGAAGCGTATCCCAAATGCCTTTAGCCGAGGATAAAAATATCACTGAGTGGCTAATCGAGGAATCCATGCTATTCAACAACCATGCAATAACTTGATAATTCTCCTTTGTCCAAGACTTGTAGGTAACATCTGTAGAGCTTGGGGAATCATCCAAAATATACGACAACTTGTCACGGGCTCCTAAAAATACTTTTACAGATTGTGCCCATTGAAGATAGTTGTCACCATTCAACTTAATGGAGGTAATATGCAAGGGGTTAGATTCAAGAGACCCTATATCAAGAGATGAGGGCCCTTTGTCAGCCATAATAGAGTCCAAGAGAAATAAACCTATGCCAAGAGACCCCCTATGCCAAGAAAGATTGATTCAAACAACTCTATCTCACTCAATCCTTCAACATAACAAGAGATAAACCTCAAACAAATGTCAATCATCCAAAATACCATGAAACGCAGTCAAATAGGGCCTGACCGAGTGAAAAACGGCCCAGCCGCACGCCCATTTGAGGTTAAAAACCTCTCAAACATTGATCTTAAGTAAAAAATCCACCATGGATAGCTTGGGAGGAAGATTTCGGTCCATCTTGAGCAAAGAAACCGAAGAAAAGCTTACCGATTTGAGGTAGATTGAAGAAAAACGGAATCTGGAACCGATTTTCGAATTTCTCTATTTCGCCCAAAATACCATGAAATGAGGTCCAATAAATTCTGAAAAAATCATGACAAATCTTCTAAAATCAAGATCTATCAAACCCCTAAACTTTTAGCTCAAACAGAGCCCATGCGTCCGTACAACGCTGACGTCAGCCGTACGGCTGCTGACGTCAGCAAGGTGACGTGTCGCCTCTCAACCTGTTGGATGCGGAATGCCTTGAACTTGCTCTGATACCAAGTAGAAAAAGATTTGATGAGGATAATGTGAAGAAGAGATGAGAATATTGAGAGAGAAGGAGGAGGAGAGTTTGGGAGAGATGATATGTGTTTTGGCTTGCATGCCCTAACACATAATATTTTATTATGAAAAAAACATATAGTACACTGCAGGGGAATAGGGAAGTGTGCACATGCACTTACACTAAAAGGACACACTATAAATATAATACACTAGCATTCTCTATACCCCTTTGGCCAAATTTATATGGCCAATATAATCTGTCTCCCGACGACCAAACTTACAGTTTGCTTCCTTAGCATAGAGTTGGTGTTGCCTTAAAACCTCTAATGTCTAACGAAGATAGTGGAGATGCTCTTCCCAAGTCTGACTATATACGAAAATGTCATTGAAAAAGACTAAAGCAAAACGTCAAAGGTATGGCTTAAACACCTCGATCAATTGACCGATGGGGCATTGGTGAGCCCAAATGGCATCACTAGGAATTTGTAATGGCCATTGTGAGTGTGAAATGCTATTTTGGGGATATCATCTTCATGGACTTGGATTTGGTGGTATTCAGATATTAGGTTAAGCTTTGAGTAGAACATGGACCCATACAACTCATCAAATACCTCAATTGTAACTAGAATTGGGAATTTATCCTTAATTGTAACTTGGTTAAGAGAACGGTAGGCAATTCAAAAGCGCTAACTTTTGTCACCTTTACGAACCAAGAGCACGAGTGGCGTGTATGGACTCATGCTTGGCCTTATAATCTCTGGAGAATACATGTCTTTCACTATTCACTCTATTTCTTCTTCTTCTTCTTCTTTTTTTTTTTTTTTTTTTTTCTTTTTCCAAATAAAATAGGTACTTGTATAGGCAGACGCTCACGGGCTTGGCTTCTTCAATGAGGGGTATGCCATGATCATGAAATCGTAGTGGGGGCTGGCCAAATTGATCATGAAACACATCCTGGAATTCGGCCATAAATTTTGCAATCCTTTGTCCTCGATCATGGCTGATGTGGGTGGTGTGATACTATATAGTTGTAGCACCATAACCCTTCCCCCCTACGAACCTCCTTCTTAAACGTCCCTTGATTGATGGCCTTTATGTGTGAGGGTTGTACCACCTTGAGCTTATGTAGTTGACTGTTGTCCGTGTAAGTCATGGTGAGTTGAGAAAAATCCTAAATGACTGGTTTGAGGGCCTGTATTCATTAAGCCCCCCAAAACCGCATCGTAGCCACCCAGTTGAGGAAGAAGAAATTTGCTATGATCATAACACCTTAAACTCGAATGGTTAGATCAACACACCTTCCCTTATTGGCCAAGCAATCTCTATTGACCAAGCAATCTCTGTTGACTACCATTACCCCAAATGGAGCACCACTCTGAACCGGTACCCGGGCCTTACAAACGGCCCTAGGGTCTTTGAAATTGTTTTTTCTGCTGCTTTCAATTAACACCATAATTAGTCGTCATTGTAGAAGTCTTTCAACCCGCATTGTCTGCAAAGTAGCTAAACCAGCTATAGCGTGAAGTGATATCTTTGGTGAGGCCTCTTCTGACTCAATCGGATCATCTTCGATCACTTGAGTATCTTCCATCGATTCCTCCCTTCTAGACATGACCCTTCTATAAAACATAACTTTTAATTTTTATACCCGTGGTTGGGTAGAAATTTTCATCATAGTTAGCAGAGTCCTTTATCTCTCCTTTCCTTCACTTCAATGGGTGGCAGCTGCTTGATGGGAGGCAATAACAATTAGAACCATTGGCTTGATTAGTTGGGCTAGACTTGCTTCAAACTAGGTTTGCCCACGTCGCATTGCTAACTTCTCCTCTTAGAGCTGGGCCAATCTTATGACAATAGTCAACGATGTAGGATGAAACATTTGAATGATGAGGCATATCTTGTACTTCAACCCACAGACGAAACAACTCACTAGAAAGGCCTCATTGAGTCCATCCGTATGGTTTGCAAGCCTTTCAAATTGGGTTTGATAATCTTGGACAGTACATCTAATGCATATTGGCAAGGGATCCAACATAATCCTCATACTCCATAGGTCCAAACCTCATGTTTAACGTTGTGACAAACTTTGCCCACCCCAAATGAGGTTGGAACTTCTCATACCAACTAAACCATTGCAGAGCCTTCCCCTCATGTGGAAGGAGGCGATGGCAAGTCGTCGTTTCGTAGCAGTGTTATGGTAAGCAAAGAACTATTCTACACGATATACTTAAGCAGACAGGTTGGTTCCATTGAATTACAAGAAATCAAGGCGAATAGCTCGTGTTCATATAGCTTCGCCTATACAACTAACGGTCCCAACTTGGTGATTAATTGATTGACCCCGTACATCCTTTTTTTGAGCTCATCTTAGGACTTGAGACCAAAAGTGAGAAGGATCCAAGACTCAAGTGGGTCGCACTAGAGTAAAAAGTGGGTAGGAAAATTCCTACCGTTGAAAACTTTCTAGGGTAGAAAGTGATGTTTACATGACATCCATACCGTTAATAACGTCATTCCTACTTGGATGAGCTGAAAACAGAAATATTAGCCTGATCCATATAATTTGTGGCCCACGAATATTTCAACTGTGTATGTTCAATACTCACATTTTAGGTCCACTTGAGTATTGGATACGGCTCATTTTAGGCCTACCATATTAAAAATATCTCAGAAAACGGATAGACGGGGAAAATTTCTCAAAAACATCACGTTGGGCCCCACCCATGTTTCTAGCGCAGGAAATGGTTGTCCGCACGACACGCGGATTGTGTCCTTCCCCTGCCCGTCTCTAGCCCCGAACGGGCAGTTCTGTGGGTGGGCCCACCGTGCAGTATCTGTACATCCAAGCTGTCAATCCCTTTTCTCGTATCATTTTAAGGCTTGAACACAAAAATTAGGTAGATCCAATGATCAAGTGGACCACACCAAATACCAAATAATAAGCTTAGTTGCATTTAATAACCATGTGTGTGGTCCATTTTAGCGTTGAATCTACCTGATTTTTGTTTTCATGCTTAAAATAATCTGAGAAAAAGGGATGGACAGCTTAGATGAAGGGAACAAACAAAAATCAGCTTGATCCAAAACTTTAATGGCCCCCAAAATGTTTTTAATGGTCGACGCTCATTCAACACTGTTTCCTCTAATGTGGTCCACTTGAGATTTGGATATACCTCATTTTTAGTTTCACACTGTAAAATGATCTATAAAAAATAGATGGAAGGCATGGATGAAACACACACATCATGGTGGGGCCCACAGAGCACTGACCACCAGCGAAAGGCCGGTGTTGCGTGGAGTAGCCAATCCGTTTCCGCGCGCGTATCATCGCTATTGAAGTGACGTCACCAAGTTACGTGGGTCCCACCATGATGTATTTTTTCTATCCACACCGTCCATCCATTTGAATAGATCATTTTAGGGCGTGAGCCAAAAAATGAGTCAGATCCAGAGCTCGAGTGGACCCCACCACAGAAAATAGTGGAGAGGGTGACGTTCACCGTTAAAAATTTCTTGAGGGCCACAAGAGATGGATGGTTAAGATGATATTTGTGTTTTCCATTATTCCATATCTTACTGAACTTATGAACATTTTAGATCACAAATAAACATTATGATGGGCCCTCAACAATGCTACGAGTTTCAATGGTGGGCGTCACTCTCTCCGCTTTTTTCTGTGGCAGGGTCCACTAAAGATTTAGATCTACATCATTGTTTGTGTCATGCCCTAAAAAATTATTTCCAAATTAATGGACTGTGTGGATACGACACACACATTACCGTGGGACCCACGGAACACGGACACGGCTTTATGCGAGTGTACAGTGAGTAACTCGCTACGCTTAGCGTACTGTGTAAACTCATGTGAGGTTCACCACGATTTATGTATTTTATCCTCTCCATCCATCCATTTTACCAGATAATTTCAGGGCTTTAGCCCAAAAATAAACCATATACAATGTTTAAATGGGCCACGCCTTACAAAACAGTTGAATTGAACATCCACCGTTAAAACACCCTTTTTGGCCACAGAAGTCTTGGATGATTGGATCAATCTTAAATTCATATTTTCCCTTCATCCACGTCTATATGATCTTATTAACGGTTTGGATGACTGATAAACATCACTGTAGGGCCCAGAAAGGTTTCAACGGTGGAAATCAGTATCACCACTGTTTCCTGTGGGATGATCCACTGCCCACCTCTAAGTTTTGGGATCAACCCCTTAATTTAGATGGGAAAATAGATGGACGGCGTGGATAGACCACATACATTACAGGTGGGCCCAACTGAGTTTACTGAGTACGATAAGAGCGTGCTCAGTAAACCACTCATGCGCCGATCCCTATTTCACCCCTCCCGCGCATCTCCTTCATTTTCCCTATCCGTCACGAGAGCTTTCCCTCTCCTTCACGCAACGAGGGTTCCGAAGGAGGATTTCTCGTTCCGTTTCCTCAAATCCGGCCTGATTTCTCGCCGAATCTCCGAGAAATCCGCACAGACACGCTCCAATCAGCGAAGGAACAGAGAAATTGAAGAAAACAGCAAGAAAAATTCGAAGAAAGAGGGATTCAGATACTTACCTGTCGAATGGCCCACCTCCGATCACCGCTACAGCCTACGGCTACAGGTAGTATCCGATTTCTCTAGTATCCGATTTCTCTCTCTCTCTCTCTCTCTCTCTCTCTCTCTCTTTTTTCTAATTCAATTTTTTTTTTATTCTCCACAACTTACGGCATCGGCTTTTTATCGCTGTGGGTTGTTGGCTATAGTGGGACTCATGAGTCCCCTGCAAATGCACCCGTGAGTGTCCGTGACTTTGTTTGTCAATTTCCGACAATAATGGAGGCGGAAATACCGCGATATCTAAATCGGGGTGGGTTGTATCGGCGATATCGACGATGTATTGCACGATATCGACGATAATATTGTGCGATATCTAAAGTTTTGGATTTTTGGTATCTTCCGGGTGTTATCGAGGGAATTTCGTCTCACAGTATTACCCCAAATGGAGCGCCACTTTGAACCGGTACCCAGGCCCTACAAACGGCCCTAGGGTCTTTGAAATTCTTTGTGCTGCTGCTTTCAATTAACACCATAATTAGTCGTCATTGTGGAAGTCTTCCAACCTGCATTGTCTGCAAAGTAGCCAAACTAGCTATAGCATGAAGTGATATCTCTGGTGAGGCCTCTTCTGACTCAATCGGATCATCTTCGATCACTTGAGTATCTTCCATCGATTCCTCCCTTCTAGACATGACCCTTCTATAAAACATAACTTTTAATTTTTATACCCGTGGCTGGGGTAGAAATTTTCATCATAGTTAGCAGTCCCTTATCTCTCCTTTCCTTCACCTCAACGGGTGGTAGCTGCTTGATGGGAGGCAATAACAATTAGAACCATTGGCTTGATTAGTTGGGCTAGACTTGCTTCAAATTGGGTTTGCCGACGTCGCATTGCTAACTTCTCCTCTTAGAGCTGGGCCAATCCTTTGACAATAGTCAACGATTTAGGATGAAACATTTGAATGATGAGGCGTATCTTGTACTTCAACCCACAGACGAAACAACTCACTAGAAAGGCCTCATTGAGTCCATCCGTATGGTTTGCAAGCCTTTCAAACTGGGTTTGATAATCTTGGACAGTACATCTAATGCAAATTGGCAAAGGATCCACCATAATCCTCATACTCGATAGGTCCAAACCTCATGTTGAATGTTGTGACAAACTTTTCCCACGCCAAATGAGGTTGGAACTTCTCATACCAACTAAACCATTGCAGAGCCTCCCCCTCATGTGGAAGGAGGCGATGGCAAGTTGTCGTTTCGTAGCAGTGTTATGGTAAGCAAAGAACTATTCTACACGATATACCCAACCAGACAGGTTGGTTCCATCGAATTGTAGGAAATCAAAGTGAATAGCTCGTGTTCATATAGCTTCGCCTATATAACTAACGGTCCCAACTTGGTGATTAATTGATTGCCACCTGATGCCTTTACCTAATCTCGCATCAGGTTTTGGGATATTTGGTCATACTTGAGACCGATTGCTGTTAGCAATTAAAGGATATCCCCAAGTTGTTGCCCATGCTGCTTAGTGGTATCTTGAAGTTGCTTCACTGCTTCCTCTACTTTTGTTGTTCTCATACTATTACCCATTCCTCGGGTTGATGGCTCTGATATCGGAATGTTGAGTCTACCTTTTCTCCTTCGACCAATTTTTGGAAGATCAGAAGAAGACGTTGGTTGGATATGCTTTGAGGCGAATCGTGCCTCCTATTTTCAAGAGAGAATTGTTTTTGGGAAGAAAACTCATCACGAGTGTTTCATTAACAAGGATACTTAACACAACACAACCTATAGGCTTGCGCCACCTCACCATAGTTAAACACAACTACTTACAATGACCCTCATTTTCCCACTACTCACCATAACTGAACCTAACTACTTACAATGACCCATTTTCCCACTACTCACCATAATTGATTCCACTACTTATGACCAGTGTTCGAAATATTGGTATCGCACCATGTATCGCACCCTTGGGATACAGATACATATCGGTTATCGCATGGGATATATCGTTTGTATCACGTAATTTATCGCACTTTTTGGGAAACATGGGGAAACATTGGAAAAATTGCTGAATTTTTCAATGAAATTTCAGGGATTATTAAAAAAGACCTTAATACACACTTTTAAATCATAAAATCTCAAAAAAGAAGTGTACGTAATAGGTTTCCTTTGTAAAGGGTCATAAGCTATGCACTAGCAGGATCCTATGCACTGTCAGTAGGCAACCTGTATCCAACGAAATTTTTGTTTGCCATCCAACAGACTATTTAATAGGGCCCACTTTGACGTATGTGTATTACATCCACACCATCCATACATTTTTATGGCTCATTTTAGGGCTTGATTCCAAAAATGAAGTAGTGACATGGTCTTAGGTGGACCATACCACAAGAAACACTTGTGATTGAATCCTCACCATTAAAAACTTCATGGGCGCAATGGAATGTTTATTTTCCATCCAAGTTGTTGATAATGTCACAAAGACCTGGATGAAGAGACCACAAAAATATCAGCTTGATCCAAAACTTTTGCGGCCCGTGAGAAGTTTTCAATGATTGATTACCATTGTTTCTTTTATTATGGCCCACTTGAGATTTGGATCTGCTTCATTTTTTTTGGATCATGCCATAAAATGAATTTTCCAAAACCGATGGATGGCGTGGATATAAGGAACATATATCAAGGTGGGTCCTATGGTTAGTGATCCCACCCACCTTGGTGAATTAGGGGTTCCACTGAAGTCACGCTTGTCTTGTGGGAGTAGTACCCAATCTACGCACAAAACGAAACATGGAATGTGAGTGGGACCTAACTATGGGCCCTACCATGATGTTTGTGTTGTATCCACACCATCCATTTTTTTGGAGAGATCATGCAAATGATCCAAATAATGATGCTGATCTAGAGCTCAAGTAGACCCTACCACAGAAAACAATGGGGACAGTGATGCCTACCGTTTAAACTTAAAACCATTTTTAGGGGCTCACCATGATATTTATTTGATATCCAACCTGTTCATAAGTTCAGCCAGATATGGAAGAAAGGAAAATTAGAATATCAGCTTGTTCAAAAACTTTTTTGGCTCCATGAAGTTTTTAAAGGTAGGAGTTCAATCCCCACTATTTCTTGTTGTGGGGTGTACTTGAGCTTTCGATTTGTCTCAGGACCTAAATTGATCTTTAAAAATGGATGGACGGAATGGATTACAATATATACATGAAGGTGGGCCCCAATGGAAGGGTCGTACCAACTTTAGTGCAATCGAGTCACACCGAACCCACTCTCAGGAGCGGATCAGGTGTCATGGGTAATAGCTTAGTAGGTCCCTTATTGTAGGGCCCGTCTTGATGATATGTTGTGAATCCACTCCATCCATTCGTTTTTACAACCCATTTTAGGACTTGGTCGTAAACATTAAGCACATCCAAATCTCAAGTGGACCACACCACGTGAAATAGTGATGATTGAATGCTTACCATTAAAACCTTTCCAAGGCCTATTTTAAGGATATCGGTAATGTTTATTTATCATCCAACCTGTTTATAAGGTCAAACAGAACTCGATGAAAGAAAAATACAAATATTAGCTTGACCCAAAATTGTTTTGGCCTACAAAATTCTTTTAATGGTCATTCACCATTTTTTCCAGTGGTATGGTTCACCTGAGATTTGGATCTGCTTAAGTTTCGGCACAGAGTCCTCGAATGATATGAAAAAACGGATGAGTGGCATGGATTTGAACCACACTCATCAAGATGGGCCCCACACGGTAAGGTTAACACCCAATAAGTTGTTACCCGCGTAACACCTAATCCGTTCCCTAATTTAAGAGACCAAGAGAGAGAGAGAGCTTGAAAGACTCTTCTCGTAACCGTGAACCGAAATCCTCGCTGGAAATCTGTAGTTCCCAACCCAAAATTACTAAAATTCTATCCCAAAATTCCCCCTTTTTTCAAATCCTAACTCGAATCCCTGTAATTCCTGGCAAAAATTCGGTTTCCTTCCAAAACAATTATCCTCAAAGAAAAAAAAGGGGGATTAGGGTTTTTCTTACCTGATCTGGCGATTTCGACTGTGGCCCACCAAATCCAGTTGAAAGGGACTACAATGTAAGAGAATTTTTTTCTATATTTTTGGAATTTCTGGATAGGAAGACGGAATTTCTAATATCGTGCGATGTATCGTCAATCTTAGCCATATTTGACGATATTATGCGATATCTGGTGATATATCTCACGAGACAAAGAATTCTGGGATTTTCTTTTAATTTTTGAGGGGTTTCGTATCGCTGGCTCGCGATAACGATAAATATCGGCCGATAGTATCGATATTACGAACAATGCTTATGACCATAACTACTTACAATGACCCATTTTCCCACTACTCACCATAACCGACTCCATTGCTTATGACCATAACTAATTACAATGACCCATTCTCCTACTTAACACACATTACTTCACTACTCATGACCAACATAGGTTCTCATGCAGCCCCATGCGCTTAGGCACACATCTCCTACAATCATGTGAGCCATCAGATACTAGTGGTTCACCACGAGTTATCATTCAGCTTGACTCATGCCCCAACGCCCCCCAATTGTTGATTGCAACTAGAAGAAGATAGACTAATTTTGATAGAGTAACAAGAAATTGAGGCATCAGAGGTAAAAAGGAGCTGATAACTGCATGGAATCACTCTACGCATACCTAGAGCATCACTATTAAGAACCTAACCAATATGTCAAAAAGCCACAGGACTGATGGAACGCGTGAAGTTAGGCTATTAAACCCTTGGAATCGTAACATTCCACTACGCTCCGCAGCCAACGCGGACGACCCACCCTATAGCGTCGTTCACTCTAGCCTCTTTTCTAGGTAGCCCTTTCCACTCATGGCATCTACATTGGTTGTCCAGGTAGCCTTCACGTTGTGGTTGCTTTCACTCTAGTCTAGGTTCCATGCCCCTTCCGTGATTTGAGCACAAAGCCCTAGGCTTGATGGAACGTGTCAAGTTAGGCTATTAAACCCTTCAGATCGTAACAATCACGCTGATGGATGAAGAAATCCCATTGCAAGAAATCCATAAAGATGTTAGTTTTCATTAAAAAGAAAGAAAAAAAAAAATCAATATAACATGGTTCATATGCATTGGCGATTCCATATGTAAAAACCTGCACACATAAGTTTAATCTTTGGATGTCTCCATGGTCTTTTCTTTTTTGGGATTTATTGTCTTTCTTGAATTCCTGTTCAATCAAGACTTAACAAGCTATGTAAAGAAATAAATTAAGAAACTTCCTAAAAATGCTACTACTACTAGAACTAAATAAACATGTGTCATATGTTTTTATGCATAGCTATATGGTTCTGTGTACATGCAATTTATTTATTTATTTATTATTATTATTTTGGAGGAAGCAAGCGAGGAATATTCTCTTATTACTTACCCAGGGCTAAAGCCTGAAAAGGTACAACAGGAGAGACAAGCCCCAAAAAAAGAAAAGAAGAGAAAAAAAGAGAAGAGGGGCCCACACCCTGGGCTCGAGGGAGAGAGGAAGGAGAAAAAATAAAAGAGCAAGAAGAGAAGGAAAAAAAAGAAAGAAATAACGGGAAGGAAAAAGGAGGAAGAGGAGGAAACCTCCGTGAGGCGGTGAGAGAGGAACAAAACAGCCCACAGCTCGGGCTAGGCATCAAAGTGACAAGGCAATCTCTATCTCAAAGATTAGCTAGGAAGAAGAGTGCAATGAGATAGTAGCGAGCTTTAAGAGGTGCCGGTTGAAATGTCGCAAAATAATGCTAACATGGCTGCTGGACGCTGCAACATAGGAATGCTCTCCACGAGCAAAAAGGCGCATCTCCCTGGAGGAGGAAGGGTCCGCTATTGTTGCAAGCTTTCTCTATTCTGGACCTGAATGCTAGCACCTGCAAGATTAATAGAATCAAATTAAGATATGCCTTGGAACAAAGTCTAGAGACACTCATTCGAAGGCCCTTGCATGCCAGTTTTAGAGATAATCCCCCAAATTAGGCGGGGTCTGAAGGGATGACATGTGCATGATTGTTCCTATTCATAGGGTTGTATTGAAGTCCAAAATGATGAGTTGGTTTATGGTCTTTTCTGGTTTTAGTAGTTCTAAATAGTCTTTTTACAAAAGGTGTGTGCTAGTGTAATGTGCTGTCATTCTTGCTATAGTACGTACGACAACGATTGCCATAGCATGCATTACAAGCCTATAGTACCTAACGAGGTTTGGGCGAGCGGCCAGTACCGTGGTTTTGCTCCCTATAGGCATGGGTTTGACTCCCCTCCCCGGCATTACCCTATGCACGTGGTTGCGGGTGATTGCATGCATCGGCAGGGAATAGTCTCGCCTTAAAAGGGGTGGGGACACCCTTTGTTGTCAAAAAAAGAAGAAGCCTATAGTACAACTGATGGGGACATCACGCGCGCACGCGCACTCACGCCGCCCCCCCTACGCACGTACGTACATATAAGGAGGACCCCACCATCGATCCGGCTCAATGATGACGTCCAGGGAGGGCCTCCAAGCTAGAAGTCAAGTTTTGGTTCAGAAAAGTGACCCGATAGTCAAGAAAAGCCCACGATGGGATCTCATGATCGTGGCCCACTCGTCGGATTGGTTTTATATTTTAGGTTTTGCTTATTGTTATTATTTAGAACATCGTGAACGCTTTAGATTTTTTTGTTTAGTTTTTATTTTAGTTTACTTCATCACCAAGTAATAGGTGTCCCACATGGTGCGAGTTTTTGGGTATAGGGTTCTCCCTATAAATAGGCACCCCTTGTAGTTCTTTTTATGCATTGAAGTTAATAAAAAATTCCTGCTTTATTTTTCTGCTCTCTTCATGAGTTGTGAAAGTATTCAAAAGTGGGTGCGAAGCCCTCCCTTTTCGAAGGGCTAACTACCGTGGTGCGAAGCCACATCGATCCCAATTCACCCCCATCTTCCATCATCTTTTTTTTTCCATCTTCCCCCACCATCCGTTCTTCGAATTTGTCTTTTTGTTGCATCAGATTTCTTCATTACAGCAGGTTTCCAGATTTCGGCCCGCAGGCGAGCTGAAGCTTCGGCGGAGCACCACGCACAAACCGTACATTGGATCGAACTGAGATTTGGGGGTTTTGGAGTCCATCCCTGGCCGACCAAGGCCAAGGTGGCCTTTTTCTGAATAGTGAGACCCACACACGTGCGGCCGAGATCACACGCACGTCCGTCTGGGCCATTGTTGCTGTCCACACGCGGGATCATCTTTTGGCTCAGGTTTTTATCTTCTTTTATCCTCTCATAGCCGTTTTTCATGAATCCTAACCCTAGATTACATGATCTCTAATTGATTTGCCCCTTTTTATTACCTTAGGGTTCCTTGAATTGAAATTAGGGAATCCCTTGGATTAGGGACTGATTTTTATGCATGAGTAGTTGATTTTATTTCCCTTTGACATCGTTTGGTTTATAATTTTTATTGGTCCAGTCCTAGCCTGTGTCGGCTTGGACCCGCTTAGATTCCCTTTTTTAATTGAATGTTTGGATTTTCATGTGGGACGTGGAATTTGTGTGATTGTTTCTGAATTGGTAGGATATAAGCCTGAAATCTTGCATATCATATTTAATTTTCCATGTCCTGTATCAACAACTATAGCACCTTTTGTTTTTTTGGGGATAGAAATCAAGGGTTAGGATGAGGAAATGTTTGGTGATTGAGATTAGTTATAGGTTAGGGTTTCATTTTTATATGCATACAAGGTTTTGAAAAGGACTTATAATGAGTGATCGAATAAAAGAAAAATATTCTTTTTAGGAACACATTGTTTTATAGAGGAGAAAACCCTAGAAATCAATTCCTTTGAATCTTGGTTGAAATCTTGTTCTTCTCTTCTTCTTCCTATAAAATCCACCACAAAACGAACCTTTTCATCTGATAGCCTCTTTCAATGACTGCAGTTTCTTCCAAATTCCATAAAATTCTCCCATTTCGTGATAGCCAGGTGGACTATTGCTGCATTCTTTTTTTTTTCTTGACTATCTGTAGGTACCATTCAGGGGGGGGGGTGGCTGGGATGCGGCTAAGAAATAAAATAATATGTGTAGGCTGTCAGTTGAAGGTTCAGAATTATCATATAGGAACCAATTTTGTCGGCCATTGTCTATCCATTATGGTGGTCGTCAGATCATCGGTCTGGATCACCACCAGGTTCCCAGTTGTATAAAGTAGGGATCAGAGGATGCTATGCCTACCCTTGATCGAGGATCAATCTCAATACATAACCAATGGCACATTAAATACAAACAAAGTGTGTCATTCCTTGCCTAGAGGCCAACTAGATTAGATCCATAATCTTGGAAAGCCTCTAGATAAAAAAACTAACTTGTGATGCTCAAGTCTCAAACTAACATCAGCCTCCTCAAAATCCAGTCTCCTCCATCTCCTCCAGCAGAACCATTGACTGAATTTCAATCTCAACATATAACCAATGGCACATTAAATACAAACAAAGTGCATCGCTCCTTGCCTAGAAGCCAAGTAGACTAGATCCATAATATTGGAAAGCCTCTAGATGAAAAACTAACTTGTGATGCTCAAGTCTCAAACTAACATCAGCCTCCTCAAAATCCAGTCTCCATCTCCTCCAGCAGAACCATTGACTGAATTAAGTGTTATTGTGGATTGCGATGATCTTTGATTGTATTAGTCTATATGGTTTTTTTTAGTGGAAATCATAAGACCTCTCGTGCTATTTGTGGGTGAGGAATTAATTATGACACGTGGCCTGCATCTTTCAGTCTACATATATGGCTTTTCACTTCTGTCAAATAGGGGCCATGGTTCAGTATTCCAGAGGATTGGTTTGTTGTCCTCACCAATGCCTCAAGAATCTCCTCTGTAGGACTACTAAACTTTCTATTTGTAGCCTACAGATAAACAGTTAATAAGAGACATCCTAACTCCTAATATTGGTTCCTGGGATCCTATTCCTGAATATTTTTGGGACATGTTCCATACATTGTGAAACTCAGTGTACCAATGGTCCCGAATTGATTACCAAAACACGGGCGCATGTTTGTCGGAATTGAAAATCTACATATCCTGTGGATCAATGAGCGCCAATATGGTATAATTCCTCTTTTTGGACCATGGTACTAATTTTATTCCTTTTGGATTTTGGTGCTGATAGATGCCTTGAATTTTTATCTGAATATCATCATTTATTACCCTGCTGTTTCTGAAAATTGGATGATTTTCAAGCATTCACGGTATCATGGTTCCTAAATTGGGTGAAGATTGATTTTAATGTATGCATTGTATCATGGTTCCTACATGGGTGAAGATTAAAAAAAAGTACTGTTTTATAATCAGCTATCATCCCATTGTTTATCAAACAGGACAATGCCTATATATATTGGTTTGAACTTTGGGCTATTTTTCTCTTTCGAGGTAGTTCTGTTTTTATCGCGAGCCACTAATATTTTACACCCATCTTGATTGATTTGTTTACATAATGGGTACATTAAATCAATTAAGGGTGAGTGTAGATATCGATTGCCTCCTCGTCCCATAATTTAGCGGGTCCTTCTTAAGTACAATTTCTGAACAAAATAATAACTGAACTACTTTAAATGGGTCTCAAAGATTTTGTATTTGATATGGATTTGAATTTGATATCTTTTTATTTCCGGATTAGTTTTTAGAGGTTGTGTGCAGAAGTTCTGGAAAAGTAAGACGCTTTGCTGCTGGTACAAAGGCTGGATTTGCATTGTATATAATAAATCGAAAGCTAGGTTATGGGGTCCGACCTGCATTGCATATTGAGGCTATTAAAGATGGGGAGGAACCTGTCAATTTTGGTCCGAATTCAGTTCTAGTAAGCTATGGAGAGGGTTGGAACTTGCAGACAGTTCCAGAAGAAGGTTTATTTTCAATGGTTTTTATTGGATTTTTCATTGCTTTCTCTTAAGCTTTGTGAAAGTTGGAAGAAGAATTCAACTGATGGGAATCTCTTTTCTTTATGAAAGCCAACTATGAAGAAGCGACGATACCTCCAGTGAAGCAGTCCCCTCCAGTAATGGTAAGCTCTTCCATTGTCTGTACTAATGTTGTCATAATCGTTATGGTATCGTAGATCGTAATTGGGTTGAATTGTATCATATTGCGAATCATATCATAAATCGTAATATTTTCTGATTTTCTTAAAAGTATCATAAAAAAATAAAAATAGTTTAATCATGACATAAATCATCTGTAACTGTACTGTGTATAAATGTGTCATTGTGTCATGTCATAATCAAAGTTCAAAATATCAACCTTTGCCCACTTACATATTTTTTTCTGTATAATTCAAAAAATTTAACCCTTTCCCCATTTACATGTATAGTGTATTCACTATTCATTTATGTATATAAAAAAGAAAACAAAAAGTTTGCCCATTTACATATATTTTTCTGTATAATTCAAAAAATTTAACCCTTTCCCCAGTTATATGTATAGTGTATTCACTATTCATTTCCATATATAAAAAAGAAAACAAAAAGTCCAAATAAATCTATTCTTGGCGGCCCTCTCTTTGTCCATCTTAGTCGGCGCCATATTATCATCCTCATCACTCATCAATAATATCAACATCAGCAACATCATCTTCATCTTCAGAATTTGATGTCGAAATAAATTCATCTTCTTCCTCGTCTCCCACTTTCACTTTTCCTTTTGCTTCCCTTCTAATTGCAAGTTTTTTAAGACTTACAAAATAGTTTATGCTTATCAGTTTATCATAATTAAATGAAACTGTTAATTGTAAGACTACAAGTTTACAAGACTATACTACAAGTCTACAACATGTAATCAAGACCTACGAAATAGTTTATGCTTATCAGTTTATCATAATTAAATGAATCTATTAATTGTAAGACTACAAGAGTACAAGACTATACTACAAGCCTAGACATTGATCATCCACTGACATATTGACAAAGCATTCACTTATGTTCATCTATTCATCATCTATAGGAAGGGCAAGATCCTCTTTCTCGGTGATCCACTCATCATCGGATTCCATGTCCGATAAGCAGATATAATCAAGCTCTCTCTCTCTCTCTCTCTCTCTCTCTCTCTCTCTCTCTCTCTCTCTCTCTTTGTATGACAGATTTCAAGTTGAAGACTGTATTTTTTTTTTTTTTAAATGACACATTCAATCTTTGTTGCTCAAGTCTATTTATCTTTTTAGAATGTATTTACATGAGCATATAGTTCCACAACTATTAGTCTATTAGTATATAATTATTAATTAGGTATACAAAGTTATAAACAAATCAATTAATAATAAAATGCATGAGGTGACTAATGAATTTAATAATTTTTTACTTGCTCAAAAGTACTCCAGTTGTGCTCACAACTAGTAGCACTACATGTTAAACTCATAATATGAATGACTAGCTTTTGTAATTTTAGACACTTATTTCCATAACTCTCCCACTATAAACCTATGAATCAATCATATAATATAAATATAAAAAAATTAAATAATAAACTAAATGACTTAAATATGAAAACATACATTTATGATTTAACTACTTAAAGAAGTCAAACAAGTAAAATTATTGAACAATTACCCTATTGCTTTGTCATTCTTGTTAATTTTGCTGTTTCACTTCCAAACAAATTATAGGCCCTTTTGAACTTGTCCTTATGTTAATCAATGATGACCTTTTACCTTGAACCTAAGATCATTCTTTCAATACAACATACAGGCCTGTTTTGATTTCTAAACTGCATAGAACTTCTCGTCATACTAAAATTATGGATTTAGAAAGTAAGCCATGTCATTCCACATCACAAGAATGAGGAACAACAATCTACAATGGAGGGAGAAAGATTAAGCAATTGGTCTACAAGGTAGAATCGATGTAGGAAATGGTGTCGAAACTGGTTCTGGTGATTTACGACTAAATGGTTAATGCCAATCTACACAAGCAGCTAGGTCGGAGATACAGGAGGCAGATGGTTGGACTAAAGTAAGAGGAAAGGATTTAAGGACAGAAAAATTGAAACCCGCCAACAAGAAGTTGGCGGAGTACCCAACACTCTTCGTCACTGGATATCCTGAAGGTTGGCTCCCAATCAACTTCTCTAGGGTTTTCGACAAGGTGAGCATTGTGATGGAAGTGGTAATTCTGCCCAACAAGTTCACTGGAGAATATAGGGGCTTCGCTTTGTTCGTATGCGCAAGCAAGAAGAGATTGAAGCAGCAATAGAGCTTCTAGATGGCAAGAGGTTTGGGGGGAAAAGAATGTCGGTGTAGGCAGCTCACTATGGGCCAGATGTAAAAATAGGAAGGGGGATAGGGAGTCGAAGCCCAACGGGGGGCCGTATGGTAGCAGTGTGATGGGTAGGGCAATAGACAAGGCTGGAGCTGGAAAGCGGGTGGTTCTCAACGAGGGGTTGGCCATATAAAAGGGGAATGCTTCATACAAGGAAGTTGTGGAAGGGGAGAAGAGGGGCGTGGATATGGTTCAGGAAGCGGGAGTAGGGACTGATGAGTCAACGCCAATATAAAAGGGAGGGAGGTGGGTCTAGACTGAAGGTGAAGGAACAAACCGGGTGGTTAAAGTAAAACCGAAATTTGTACAAAATGTGAGGAACTCACTGTAGTGGTGTGTCGTTGTGGTTACGATGGAAGGTGTCACGATTCCTCAAATCAAGAGCTGGTTGTCAGAATCCTACAACCTGGAACCGCATAACTATAGTATAATATCAAACCTGTAAAAGAAAGGAAAGTTTGGATCAATGTGCGACATTGGGTTAATGTAGAGCAAGTTCTCTTTGTTGGGGCCTTGTGGAGAGATGGACCGATTGTATCGATGTCTAAATGGATGGATGCGTCGGGTTTGAAGAATCTTGGTTCTTGTTGTGGGATATCCCTCTTGAGCTTTGGTTCAGAGAGGTGTTCATTGCTTTAGGTTCTTACATCGGAGAAGTCATTCAGATCGATGAAGCAACAGAGAAAGGTGAGCAGATGGGGGTTGCATGGCTCTGCAGTAGGAAGAAGAGATCTGTGGAAGATCCAAAGATGGTGAAGATCTTGATAGGTTGGATGTTATGGAGGTTAAGATCGGAAGGGAGGAGGGGAGAAAACTTCCCTTGCTGGGGGGAGATGGAGAAACTGTGAATGTCAGAGGTCAATCAGGACTCTTCCTCGCCGAAAGGAGAGAGATGATGGATCACTAGAAGTTTGGTTTGCTGGAGTACCATATCTTCATTTAGAGACATGTCAAAAGCCCATTGGTACGCAAGAGGTAGGTGAGGGACTCTCCAATCAAAAGGGCTTTGGTAGGATCAATGCTCCAAGGGCATTTCGAATGTTGGATGCATCAGCCTGAACCTTAATTTGGAATTAGGCTCGGTAAACAAACCTCCTCCGGATCCTTGAAGCTCTCCATGTGTACAACAAGTGCAGGTTTGGAAAGTAGTTCAGGATATGTGTCGCTTGGAGAAACAGTCTCTCTTGATTCGTTTGGGGGTGACGTGGCCAGTGAAGGATTTGGCTAGTGGTTGAGCAATGAAAGCCGGTCCGAAATCGTGTCCTCTATAGAATCCTCACATGTTCTTGGGATCGGGCATGTGTCCAGTGAATTAGTGCTTTCTTCGGCATGTGCGGAGCTTTCTGTATCTCCAGCTTGTGTGTTAAGTGGCCACACATGGGAATCTAACCCCTTTATTTTCTGAACTAGAAGGCTGAGTGTTTCATTCCAGGGCTACGACTTTGCGGATTTTGTGGGAGTTAATGGCGGGTCGATCATCATTCCTTCCCTAGAAGCATCTTGCCTGCAGATTCTATTAGAAGATGAGGATGTGAGCATGACGGAGATAGCTAGCAAAGGGAGCTTCGACTATGAAGATCATTGGGAAGTAAGAGGTCTCAGAAGAAAATCAAACAGAGCAGATAATGGTGGTGGAAGATCATTTAGAAGGCCACGTCCCTAGGATTTCGTTAGAAAAGGCCGTTATTATTGCGCCACTCAAGGTCGCAGAGTGATGGGGACATCACGCGCACACGCACGCCCCCTACGCACGTACGCAAGGAGGACCCCACCGTCGATTTAGATCGATGACGACGTCCAGGGAGGACCTCTTAGCAAGAGGACTGCGTTTTAGTCCCTTGGAGTGGACCCGATCGTCATGTGAATCCCACCATCGGTTCTCATGATCGTGGCCCACTATTCTAAACAATCTAGTAATTTGAGTTTTGGTTGTTTTTGTTATTAGGAACATCATGGACGGTTTAGATTGTTTTGATTAGTTGTTATTTGTGGTTACTTCATCTCTAAGTAATAGGTTGTGCACATGACGCGAGTTTTGTGGTATAGGGTTTTATTATAAATAGACACCCCTTGTAGGTTTTTTTTTTCGTTGAATATTATGAATAAATTTCTGCGTTTTCCTGCTCCTCTCTGAGTTGTGAAGCCTAATTGGGTGCGAAACCCTCCCTTCTTTGAAGGGCTAATTACCGTGGTGCGAAGTCACATTTATCTCGATTCGCTTCCACCTTCTTTCATCCATATTTCTCTTCTCCTACAATCATCTACACTTCAAATCCATCTTCTATTGCAGCCGTTTTTATCTCTACAGCAGATTTCCAGAATCCGGCCATGTAGGAGGGTTGAAACTTTGGTGGAGGACCATGCACAAACCGTGCATCGGATCGAGTTAATATTTGGGGGTTTTGGAGTCCACCCCCGGCTGACCAAGGCCAAGCTGGCCCTTTTCTGAATAGTGGGCCCCACACACGTGCGGCTAGGATCACACGCACATGCGTTTGGGCCACTGCTGTTGTCCAGACGTGCTGTATTTCTCTGGTTCGTCTCTCTCCTCTCTTTCACTCCTCTTTTCACCCAAAATCCCTAAACCTAACCCTAAATTATTCAAATCCCCGATTTTATGCCCTTTCTTCAACCTTAGGGTTCCCTGAATTGAAATTTCTGAATCCCTTGGATTGGGAGAATTATTTATGTGCATGTGTGGATGAATTTTGATTGATCCAGCCCTAGCATGTTTAGGCCTGAATCCGCATAAGATTCTCCTTGATTGAGTGTTTGAAGTTTTGTGTGGGATGTGGAATTTTGTGTAATTGTTTCTGAACTAGTGTGATCTACAGCCTGAAAATCTTGCACCTCATATTTGAATTTCATGTCCTGCATCACAGAGCCTTTAAAAGGTAGGGAATTGAATGCATTGGTGGAACATGTTGCGCCTTCGAACAGTCAGGAAGCACAACTTGATTGCGAAGCGATAGCAAAGGAGCAGGTTTAGTGGTTAAAAGACGCGCTGAAAGGGTCGAGGCGTTACTTGGGATGTCGTTCGGAGCGCGCAATGAGGATATCGTTGATTTCTTCTATTTGTCAAAAGTAAGGCAGTTCAGGTAGAGATGGAATAAGATGCGGCTTGATCGTTTCCTATTCAACAAGCTTTTGGAGGAAGAAGCCTCATCCCTTGAACTTCCATTATCCATTGAGGAAGTCAAAGTTGCGATTGATTCCATGTGTGGTGAGAAGTCTCCAGGCCCTGACGGATTTCCTATTGCCTTTTTTCATATTTTTTTTATATAGTTTCTTCATAAAGACGTCATGAATTCATTTGCGAGTTCAATGAGCGGAGTAGATTGTTTCCAAGCATGGGTGCTACATTTATTGCACTCATCCCTAAGACCAAAGGTGCGGAGCAGTTAAAAGATTTTCGGCCAATAAGCTTAATAGGTAGCCTGTACAAGATTCTTACTAAAATGTTGGCTCTACGGTTTTGGGGAGTGTTATGTGAGGTTATAACCGACAATCAAGGGGCATTCATCTTGGGTAGACAGATTCTTGATAGTGCGCTTATTGCCTATAAATGCATTGATTTGAGGTACAAGGAGAAGAAAAGTGGTGTAGTTTGCAACTTGGACCTAGAAAAGGTCTATGATCACGTGGACTGGGACTTTTTGGACTACATGCTGGATCGGGTGGGTTGCGGGCATAGATGGAGGGGTTGGATGAGGTCTTGTGTTCAGGTTGCCTTTTTTCCTATTCTAGTCAACGGTTCTCCTAAAAGATATTTTAAGGTCTAAGAATCTTTTTGTGGTCGTTGGCGAGGCCCTTAGCAAAATGCTCCGTAGGGGCGAAGAATACATCCTAGTTAATGGTTTCAGAATTTCCGAAGGTGGAGTCCAAATTAGTAATCTTCAATATCATATGACACTATTAGAGGAAGTCAATGTGGCCATTGATAAATAGCAAAATACAAGTGTGGTCTACTCGATAAGTTGAGGTTATAGATTTGTGTGCAACATGATCCTCATGGTGAGGCCAACCTATTGGATGGGTTGGATGTCGTACACACATGAAAGGTTTGAAGTTACCCACTAGGTAGGTAGTAACTTTAGTCCAACTGTTTGGACTTTCGTCTTTAAAAGAGAGTAATAGATATAATACTCTGGCAGCATATGACGCATTATACACCTGCATACACGTGGCACATATCAAAGAAAATTAAATCAGTTAAAATGTGGGGTCCACTATTACAAAGTCGTAGTATTAAAATCAGATTGTTTGAATGACTATAACTATTGATTTGGGGATGTTTATTGAAGTAGGACTATTGGATATTTTTCATTCTTCACTATCCAGTAAATGTTCATCGATATATTAATTAGGTGATGAAATAATCATAATTTTGGGCCGATTGCATTAGTGGGATGAGCGCTATAGCCTTATGGATTGCATGAATCTGGGACCGATTGCTTTTAAGTGGACCCCATTGTTTGAATTATTTCCAATATTATCGAAATATCTCTGTTATTATCGTTATCTTTAGCTTGGCGATACTGCTAACACTGGTAGCGATACTGATAACATCGGTAGTATTTGTAATTCCAGGCATTAGCAATGTATTGTTAAGTATGGCCAACACAATATTTTCAATTATGTAACTTCCAGGTGTCGCTTGTATTGCCAATGTATCGCCAATATTTTCGACTGTGTAAATTCTAGGTGACGCTTGTATCACAAGAGTATCGATGATATTTCAATAATATCGCTAATGTAGAGATATCACAAAAAATTTGTTTATTAAAAAAAATTCTATTTAAAATTTTTTATGAGCACATTGTTGTATGCAATTTTCAATTTGTCATTGCTAATATTTGATAATATCTCAATATTATCATTATCACAACATGCGCGATATCAAGACCATAATCTTTTGTTTCTTTTCTAGTTGTTGATGATTTCTTGGCAAAATATCATGAGTTATCGATTCTACAATATCGATGTATATTTGGATGGAAGGTTTGATGGATGATTGGATGGTTAGATGGGATGGATGGGATGGTTAGACTGTTTCTTACGGTGACATGCTTTTAAGCCCCCATTAAATGGAAATGTATTGTATATACATTCTTTTTGTAAATTTTTTATTCCTTAATATGCAAATATGTGTATTTAGCATATCCTGAAGTTTCACTGAAAATTCTACTGTTTTCCTCATGTTTTCATGCATTTCCAAGTATCAGCGATATTGATATTGTTTCCGTATCCCCGGCTAGCGAAACTTGTAGCGATATCGATATTTTAGTTTTATTTTTTTCTTAATATGAATTGGGGGAATGATGTCAAATAGTTGGCGATATGCATTAGTCGAAATAGTGTCATTGCATGCATGAATTTGTGGTGAATTTGGGCCAATATAAACTTGTTAGGTTCGTAAAATCATTAGACAGACCGAGACAATATTCTCACCAAAGAGTGGACCATTATGCCATCATAAACATGGTAAAAGCAAAAAAAGAATGTCTTCGGAATCTTCTAAATATTTGGGAAATTTTCACATTTTTTTTTCCAGATTTTTTTTACAAAAAGAAAAAAAAGAAAAAAAAGAAAAAAAAAAAAAAGAGTTGTTATAGGGGATCGGATGTTACAACCGATACGCATAGCTGTTCCAATGGGCATCGTTATGCGCAACAAAATCTATATGGCACAACTTACTGAAGATTCCGCCACTCTCCGATTATTTCCCAAATTGCTGAATAACATTTCTTTACTTCTTCCAAATTATTTGTTATTGCCTCTTTTGTCCAATTGGTTGCTTTGTAAATGTATCCCATGGTCAACCTCTCATCTAAATTAATTAATTAATCTTAGTACCTTAACCAATGGGAAAGTAGTCTTCAAATAAAACTTGATGGATGGCAAAAAATCTATATCGGCTAAGACTATATCCTGTACTTGTTTTCACTTTGCGGTAATTTTTTTTTAATTTCTTATTCCCATTCCTTTGACATAAACATCGACTCTAAGCCAATCATATTTTTATGTATGCCCCTCAATGTCAAGTAACACGTAGCAAATCGCATTACGACCACTCTTGTCAACTTGCCTTTTATATGCTTTCTCATAAAGTTTAAGACCCAATAATGCCTGTAATGTAGACAGCTATAGCCCTTGTCTTCGACATGGTCCCTGCATGAGCTTTCCAATATCTTCAAGCACAAGGTCTATACAATGGGTTGTACTTAGAGACCAAAATAACTTCTTTCTCTTCTCCATTAACATTTGACCCACTTTTAGCTAAGCAGAAGTTCTATTCGTAAAAACTTGCACGACATTCTTCTCACTTACCCCATTAATAACGACCGTAAGTAAAGCTAACAATTTATCCGCATTCTTCGAAATATTAGATGTATCAATAGATTTAAAAAGAAGCACTAGTCAGACTATTAACAAAAAAGTTGGTAATAAACCAATTCACTCTATCCGTCCACGCATTCGATATGATTGTGCATCTTGTTTTCCCCTTTCGCAAGATTATCATTGATGTAATCATAAAAGGCTAAATTTTTGGGGAATTTTAGACTGAGCTTCCGACAGTTCATACCATCCATACATAGTGTTTTGATCGAAGATTTCAATTCTTCCATGTTTCACCAGTGAGTGGACCATTTTGCCATTATAAACATGGTTTAAAAAAAAAGAAGAAGAAGAAGAATACATATTCAAAATCTTCTAAATATTTAGGAAATTAACACATTTTCCAGATTTTTTTTTAACCAAAAAAAAAATTTGACCATAATAGATGTGCAACAGTCATTGCACCTCCCATATTGGACGTTACAACTGATACATGTATTTGTTTCAATGGGCACCATTATGCCCATCGTAATTGATACGGCGCACCTTACTGAAGATTCTACCGCTCACATATGATTTTCCAAATTGCCAAATACTGTTTCTTTACTTCTTCCAAATTCTTTGTTATTGTCACTTTTGCCCAATCAGTTGCTTTGTAAATGTATCCCATGGCTGGCTTCTCATCTGAATCAACTAATCCTAACCTTAACCAATGGGGGAGTAGTCTTCAAATAAAATTTGATAGATGGCAAAAAATCTTCATCGGCTAAGACTATCTTTTACTTATTTTCCCTGTGGTTTTTGAAAAAGCTTTCTTCCCATTCATTTGAGGTAAACGTCAAACCCAAGCTAATCCTATTTTTATGTATGCCCTTCATTATCAAGTAACGCGTAGTAAATCACATTATGATCAATCTTGTCAACTTGCCTTTTGCATTCTGTCTCATAAAGTTTAAGACCTAATAATGCTTGTAGTGTAGACCGTTATAGCCCTTGCCTTCGCCATGGTCTCCACATGAACTTTTTAATATCCACAATCATAAGGTCTATGCAATGGGTTGCACTTAGAGACCAAAATAACTTCTTTCTCTTCTCTATTAACATTTGACCCACTTTTACCTAAGTGGATGTGCTATTTGTAAAAACTTGCATGACATTCTCCTTGCCTATCTCATCAATAACGGGTTCAAGTAAAGCCAAAAATTGCCCATATTCTTTGAAATACTGGATGTATCAGTAGATTTTTATTTATTATTTTTTTATTTTTTATTATTTTTTTTAAAATGCACTAGTCGGGCTATTAACTAAAAAGGTGGTAATAGACCGATTCAATCCATCCGTCCACTCATTCAACATGATTGTGCATCTTGTTTCTCTCTTTCACCAAGATTATTACCGATGTAATCCTAAAAAGCTAATTTTTCGAGAGTTGTAGACCGAGCTTTCGACAGTTCATACTATCTATACATAGTGTTTTGATCTAAGATTTCAATTATTCCATGTTTCAGCAGGAACATATTGTCCCATGGAAAGGTCCAAAATATGGAATAAACAAGTGTTTCCACGACTTTGCCACCCAGTCAGTTCTGTTCCACTTAATCTCTAATAAACTATTCCTAGCAAAAGTTTTATATCCATTGACAAGTTGTGAAGAGTTTAATCATAGATAATCTCTTAACCATCCATCAAATAAGTGGAAGATTCATTAAATTGTGAAACATTACCTTGCCATAATGTGATGTGCTTCCATTGTAGTACATGTATTGCCTAGGGCATAAAGGGCATGATGACTTAATGTCATCCTCACCTCCCTCTGGCTTATCACTAGCAGCCTGTTCAGGGTTCCAAACTTAATGGTGGCAACTAAACACAAGGTTTGCACTCGTTGCAGGACAATTTAATGGAAACCTCTTTTGACTTTTAGGAAGTGTTGCAACAAACGAGGCATTTCGCTATCAACATGAAATTGGGGACCTAATATTGGGAATTGAAACTATAAATTATTCTTTTTTGTTAACGTGATCGGGACTAACAAGAATGGTTGGGACAACAAACATCCATCTCGTTCGTACTTTGGATACCCACATAACCATCAAAGATCGTTAAAGTGACTAATTCATGGAAATAGAGGGCGCTGGGGACAAAGAAATTGTTGGAGTTACCATTTCTATCTAGCACCAACATGCTTGGTGTCAAGCAAAGATAGACCTCTTGCCGGTAGGCCGGCTAGAGATTTCTTGTAAAAACATGTACTTTTTCTGTTGGGTTATAGGTGGGTATTTTACCAAAGGTTTCTATTATATCAATTTACCCTTGTGTGAATCTTGTTGAAGCATATACTCGGGGGGTGCGTGTAGGGCGGATGATTACAAAACGGACTCCTTGGTCATTAGATAGAGAAGATCACTCTCCAATCCGGAATACGAACCGTCAAAGAAATTACCCATTGAATTGATCATAGGAATACCAGTTATAGTACCTATCAACCAAAGAGGAATCCTTCCAATAATTAGCCTATTGCTTCGTGTAAACTTCAAATGATTTCTCTATGTTGTCAACCTTTGACTTTGAAAATGTGTTTCTTACTTTATGATATGTCGGAAGCTTCAACGCTAGCCTAAGTGCGGCAACTGCTTCCATTATAAGTGTGAAGTAGGGGCTCTTCACAAGATTAAATGATAGTGCATTCGTGTACAAGAAGCGAGCAATAGCAAGGCATACATCATCTCTATTTACTTTCTTCCAAGTTTTGTTTAGAGTGGCTTGTTACTTTTCTTTTGCCCCACTCTTTCTTCCAACAAAGTCATCCATAGACGTCCTTTTCTTTTATATCTACCACTCGTCCATATCATGTATTATTGGAACTCTTCCTACATGGTGCATTGCTTCTTCCTGTTGTTTCTTTTCACTCAAATATTGTCCAAAAACTTCCTAAACTTCTTCACTACATCATCACCTACTTGGGAACACACCGCTATATTTTTCTTTATTCAGGCAAGGTAATGTTTCATTTGAAACACACTTCCCCAATAACTCCTACAAAAATTGCATTTGAGGTGAAGGCTATTGTTTTTATCCATTGTATAGCAATAGTTCCACATGGGGCTTTGATCCTTATTCCTTGGACTTCGACTTATTTCCCACTTCAATAACAATCAACACAGCCCCACCGATTAAGAGAAAACAATTATTTAGCTTAAAGTAAACATATAAATCATTAAGATTGAAACAATTTTGAACTAAATAAAAACCAAAGGAAAAAGACATAAGCAGTATCCTAAAAGGGAAGAAGGAAAAAAGAAAGCTTATAAAAGTATTTCATGTTTGGAAAAAGCAGTGTTCTATTTCATTGACTGACGAAAAGGATTTGTGCAATTCTTTCTCTATGTTTTTTAAGCTCCAAAATTTCTAAAACTCTTCAATATGTATAATGTTTTAGTGTGGGTGACAGGTTTTAAAAACAAGAACCCTAAAAAAATTGGAAAAAACTGATAAAATTTTGGTTTTTTTCACTGATTTTTTGGTGATTTACACACTTGACCAAATCATATGATTCATGATTTGATCATATGAGTCAGATTTGCAATTTGGGTGTAAAATCCAAATCGTACACCCGTGCGATACGATCCGAATCATATGATTCAGATAACACTGGTCTGTACTTCTATAGGTAAAATATGCTCCCTGATAGAAGGATATGTATAGGATCATTAAGCTATGAGTTTGTACAAGTGAGGCCCATGCTTTCGTTATCCAAAGCCGTTAATCTGATGGCTGTTTCCCCCCAAAATCTCCCAGATTGGAAGATCTTATCCACCTAATCATGGACCTTTTCTCCTTTGAATATGGATATCTGCTTTATCATTTTTGTAGACAGTCTATTTGTAGCTTATCAACTGGAGGATAGATAAGGAGACTTTTCAGAAATTGTCCATCCACTGCCATTAGATCAATCACCTGTATCACAGAAATTGTGGGCCGTGCTTGTAGAAACTCAGACATTGAGGATGCCATGGATATCTATAGGTCAACATTTGTATAATTCCTCCTTAATTGGGTAGTCAATAAGGCTCTTTTTGGGAATATTTGTGGGTCAGCAACGGAGGTCTTAAGAAGACAATGGCTGATTTGGAATGGGCTGATTAATTGTTAGGGTGTCGTTGGGTGTTGTCTTCCCTTTTGCTTGGGTAGTGCTTCTTTGTATGGTTGCCTTTTGGGCTTTTCTTTTTTAATAAAATTTCATTATAAAGCTCTTTTTGGATAAAGGAAGTTGAATTGGTATTTTGTAAAACCTTGAGGTTGACATTTTAATGAATGTTCTGGAATTTGGATTAGGCAAATCCTGAAATCTTCTGTTTGGTAATCAAGCTGAAAATCCATGGAAAGCCTGGATTCTTGCAGTATTTTCCCCTCAACTGTCAATAGGTGTGAATCAGTGCAGTCCGTAGCCCTGATGGTCTCATCTATATATTTTTTGAACCATGGTCTATCCACTGCAGGACCTGTTATTTCAATTATCTTGATCACCAAACTTACCTGTCTTCAGAAGCTTTCCTTATGTAAAAGAAAAGCGTAAAATAGTAGTATGTTAAGGGTGGGTAGGAGGGAGGGACATGAATTAAGTTGGACCTGTTTTCATTTCATTTGCAAATTGAGTGGAAATGAATTAGGCCATTTGCAAGCTCAAAGTGAGTGCAAACACGGTTACAGGTTTCCACTCGATGGAGTTCTGTAACTTGGGTCTTCAGTGATTCCATGGGAAATTGAAATCCAAAGTCAAGTTTACATTAAAATGGTAAGTGTTAACTCCTATGTAAGATCAACCCCTAAATCCCCACATTTTTTTCCCCATTTGTATTAAAGAAAGTATTCTCATGCTCATTAATTTGTATTAAAAAAAATAATAATAAATAAATAAAACGTTCTCCTCAAAACCTTGCAGATGTTGATGGCTTCATCTCATTCCTGTCCCAGAAATGTGTTAAAGAACTGATGCGCCCCACTGAATTATCTTGAATACCCATCATATCATGTTTACTCTCCTCTATTCAATTAAATTTTTCATAAAAATTATTTAAGGGCTCGTTTGGCATTGCTAATCTAATAAGAGCTTTTCAAATAAGAGCTACTCTAATAAGCTCTGTGTTCTGGCTCTTGTTTTAAATAAGCTCATTTGGTAAAATCACTTTTTCAAAAATAAATAAATCTCTTATTTGAAATAATAAATAAGAGTTTTTTTAAGGGGTTGTTGATGCCATTCTTAAAAAGTACAATAACTCCATTATAAGAGCAATCCAAACAGTTGTATTGGTGGATCTCACCATAGATGGATCATGCCCCAAATGGCAAAAGAATGGATGGCTACAATCTTCATGTTTCAAGACATTTGGGTCATCCATTATGTCGGACATTGGATGTGGATCGTCCATCATATGGAGCCCACCACCATTGATGTAGATCATCCATCGTGTGGGCCAAACCTTCAAAGTGAACCATCCATCATGTCAGGTCTGTCTTGGATGTGCACCATTCATCATTAGGGGCTGACCTTTGACGTGGGCTGTCCATTATGTGGGGCCCACTTTGATGTAAGTCATCCATCATGTGGGTGTGGGGCCCACTATCAATGTTAATTGCCCTTTGTGGGGCTCGTCAATGTCCACTACCCATCACGTGGAGTTCACATTTGATGTGTCCATCATGTGGGCCCCACCTTCGAAGTGGGTTGTCCATCATGTGGGGTCCAATTTTGATGTCCACCATCCATCGTGTGGGAGTGCACTTTCTATATGGATCATCCATCATGTTGGGCCACTTTGAATATGGGCCGTCCATCATGCGAAACCTTGGATGTGGACTGTCCATTAGGTGGGGCCCACTTGATGTCAACTATCCATCATGAGGGGCCACACTTTGATGTGGGTCATCCACCATGTGAGGCCCACTCTGTCCATTATGTGGGCCCACCTTGATGTGGACCATTCATTATGTGGGGCCCCACCTTCAATATGGATCATTCATCGTGTGGGCCTACGTTTGATGTCAGCCATCCTTCGTGTGGGTCCCACCTTTGATGTGGACTGTCCATCAAGTGGGGCCCACTTGATGTGGATGGTCCATCATGTGGGGCCACACTTTGCTGTGGACCATGTGGAGCCCACCTTTGATGCGACTGTGCATCACATGTTTTTTAAGAGTTTTTTTACTAGTTTCTGAAAAGTTTAGTGGTGAAATTAGAGCTTTACCACTCTTAAAAAAATAATAATAATAAAAAATAAGCTTTACCAACCATCTTATTTTCAAAATAAGAGGTTTGCTTCTTTTTTTTCTTTTTTTTAAAAGAAAAAGCAAGTAAGCTCTTATAATTAGAGATGCCAAATGGCCCCTAAGTTACAATACTGTTTTGTAAGTCTCTATAGGTTTCCAGAATTCATGCACCTCAAATATTTACTTGCTGTTATCTGCATAATTTGTCTGCTGTTTGGTTTCTTCTTGCAAGCTGTGGAGAACATGTTCATACCAGAATGCAACCATCTAAAATTTCCTTTACCCTTCAATATTGTCCAACTCCGCCCAGAGTTCCAGCCGCTGCCCCAGATTGTTAGGGCTGTACACTGCTAATATGCCCTAACAAACTGCTGCCTCGACTAGAACTTCACTGAAAGTGACTATGATTCTTCCGTTACCTCCATCTTCAACAAATCTGTGAATTCCAAATTACTAGGATGCCCTTCGATCTCCCTGCTGCTACTAGTTACCAGAACTGTTGATTGGCTGGGCTCCACTATTGATTGAGGATGCTAAAAAATCTCCCACTTTGAGAGATCCAACCAATGACCTACAAATAGATAGTTTGGTTAAAATACAGCAGCAGCCCATATTGAATGAAAATAGTTAAACCAGAAAACATTTGGGTCTTCAAATATGGGTTTCATCTGAATATACAGAGACATTGACTGATGAAGTCTGTAATTCCTCTCGAAGTGCAATGGGGTTGGGAGTAAATGTCCATGTACTTGTAAGGGGCTCGTCTCTTGTATTTCATTTATTTGTTCTCCTGGAATACTGATGATTCCATCTTGGTAATGCATCTTCTGTAGACCTTTTTAACATGCAATCTTTTGGTTTTGTGTTGGAAATTTTCCTTATAATGATCAGGCTTTCTTGTGATGGTTGTAGAAATCAGCAAGTGTTCATCCCAAAGGAAAAACCATTAGTGGGCTGCGATCAAATATCAGTTTCATGTATATCGGAAAGATATTGTTAGCCTTTGGTTTCATTTTCTTGCTTGGCGGGACGTTCACCTTGATTCTAGAAAATCTTCCCACGTTAATCTTGTTTCTGACAGCATCATTGTAATACACGTAATTTTGGCAGTTTGTAATTGATAAAAAGAAAAGGACTGATTCCGTTTGGCCTGGGCTATTGGATGTTTGATGGCCATGGACACAGCCTTCTGGTTGGTAATAACACTTAAAGAAAAAGACAAGAAAAGAAAAAAAGACCCATCTATTTCAGTTTTTTTTTTTACCTTTCCCTTTAAATGTATTTCTATTTGATTAAAACCCAGCGGTGTCTGAATAGCGCTTGCAGTGTAGCAGTAGACGGTGCTGTGTAGCACAACCATATTGTGCAAGTCTCATGTTGTGACGCTGTTTGTAGTGTAGTGTACACTGTGCAGCATGTCACGTATAGCGTATGTAGTGTATGCAACAGTTGAAGCTCCAAAAATTTTAAGATTTCAAATGTACAAGCATGACAAGCATGCAGCTGAAGAGTCATAAGCATATTTAAATAGTGTAGAATAAACACAAAAGCCTAGCTTTTATAAAAGAAAAGACTTACGACTGTAAAGTCCTGCCCCTTACCGCACTTCACCTATGGCCCCTAAAACCCCAGTTCAATTCTAGAAATCCACGAAGTCATTGGAGAGAAGGTTTTTGGCCAATCATTCCACCCTACTAGAAGTCCTTTTGCAGTATTTTCAAGAGCATTGGAACCCAAATGAAAGGGGGGAATCAAAATTTCCCCTTTTCACGTCTGTACAGCTGTGAAGCTTAAAAATTCAGTTTTTGGGTTGATTGAATCGCTCCTTCAGCTTAACAGAGAAATGTTCTTATCCCTTGATATCTCTTAGCAGGTTCTTTCTCATTTCGGATGAAGATATATGGTTTCTTTTTGGATTTTTCAATTTTTGTTGTTCTTTTTCTTAGGAGGCTGGTTCCTACAGAATGTTGTAGGATAAGATTGTTATGGAACACTTGTCTGCATGGGCCTTGTTGCGGTGTGTATGGCATGGCATGCAAACGCTCTTTGGGTGGCTGTACTTTTACTTCTATGGAACGCTTTTTGTTGTTGCTTTTTTTTTTTTTTTTTTTAAATTACTTATTTTACCATTTATTATATTATCTTATTATTTTAATTAAAAAATATTAGTATTATATAGCTTACTTTACATGTATATGTAGCCTACACTACATGCCATAGAGAGCTAAACACTACACTATCATGCTATTTAAAACACTACACTACATGCCATAGAGGGCTAAACACTACACTATCATGCTATTTAAAACACTGAAAGCTACCAACTTAGCTTTTTTTTTTTTTTAAACCATATACTGATAGATAACGGTCTTTTCGTTAGCCTTTTGCACAATCAGTGTGATGAATATTGCAGAGGTTTTGAAAATCTTATCATAATATTTCAAGGAATACACTAAATTATATTAATGTGATATTATTATGAGATTTTGGCACATTATGGGGGTGACCTATCATCAATCAAAACCATTCATTCATACAACTAAGAGCAAGCCATGGTGTAAACATCCCACCAATAGGTTGCATGGAAAATGGACAACCAAGATTAAGTGGAGAAATAAAATGGCTCTAATCATCATATTCAAACATCTACAAGATAAATCCCACTTTGTATTGCTTACGATTCCAAAATAGCATTTTGGTTTAATGATTCTAACAATGTGATCTATAGCTCGGCCCCATTCAAAGGTGGGCCACACCATGAGGAGAAGGCTGGTCCACTTATCAGTCAGAGGCCATACATGTACATTGAATCATAATCTGGGCAGGTCTGATTTTAAACGTCGATTGTATTGGTACTCTGTTAGGCAGAGGCCACTCGGTAAACAAGGGACGGTTTTAAATCAGCTCTCTGCTGAGAGTCTTTCATTCGATTTACAAACTCACCTGATTATTTATTGCACCAGATGGTCATCATGGTGGGGCCCACCGTTTGCAATGGTCAGTTGGAGCGTAATCAACAGCTTTCTTATGAAAGATCCCATCAATAAAGAAATAAGAAAACAGAAAATGAAAGTTGTCTGGACATCATGCATTGTGCTTGTGTGTGAATGTTTACGAGTATGGGATGATACTTGGGTTTTCAGTTGGTAAAAGTGGGGCCCATGGTTCAGTGATCCAGACCATACCATGGGCTTGTTGCTCCACCTCCAGACGGATGGTGCCCCAAAATTTTAATTTTAATTAATTAATTAATTATTATTATTATTATTATTATTTTTTTTTGCATTTGTGGCATGCAAAGAAACTTGACAGAGTTCAATGTTGGTGGCTAGTATCTTTCTAGTTGAAGGAATTTCAGGTGATGGTTTGTACAGCATTAGGCTGAACAATTCAATCGTTTGGATTACACTGTGAACAATCTGGACAGTCATGGCCCATTTTTTAATTGATCACAATTAGAAAGATACACACGCGAACGGTCTTCATAATCAGCTAGGATGGATGCATGTATAGAGTAGACATGTCATCCATATTGTTCACAATGGGTTAAAGAGACCAGACAATGTACACCTCTAGTTTAAAAGCACTTTTAGACCCACATCTAAACCATTTATACAAAGGGACCAGTGATACTACAAAATTTTCTTGCTTAGCTAATCTTTCATGACCCTCCATCTTTTGCCGTTTTCATCCGTTTAGCTAGGGCAAGGGCCAAGCCTTTCTAGCTCCATGCACAACGGGACCCACCTTATGATTTAGCCGTTGAAGAGTAGGAAGAGATTGTTTGTGGTTGTGGCTTTGAGGGAAGGTGACTCGGGTATATTGGCAATGGCTGATTATTTTTGCAGTCAACCTAGAACAAAAGGGCCACAGCAGGATTCCATGATCAAAACAGTTGATACATGGGCCTGTTCTCTATTTAAGAAATCTGCAAGCTATTTACATCATCTTACAGAGTTACTGAAAAAGTATTACACACCCATTGTATATGACTGTACAAAAACAATCTGCTGATACAATGTCCTTTTTAATATAAGACCAGCAAACTATTCAATCAACAAATGCATTATACAATCATACAACAAGAGACTATTTGAGGTCTGAAATCCTCCTTGTGGAGGGTCTATCCTTCTATGCGATATATTCAGAAGAGCAACAAATCTCATTGGCATGGGCAGTGGGCACGTAAACCATATCGGTCAGTGAGCTGTGTGTCCGGCCATAGAATAAATAAACAAATATGCCAATTAACAGCCATATGGAGACCCGGATCCATGTGCCAGTGCTGTGGACATCCAATAGAGTCATGTTAGTCTATGACAAGGAGTTATGCCCTGCCAGTCGGCCAGTAACAAGATACCCAGCAAATGAAAAACCAAGAGAAAAGCCAATGACAAACCAATGCAGGATTCCGTACATGTGAGCCTCTTGTTGATCTGGGCGGACCCTGTAGTGGATGTGGAATGCTCCAAAAAATCTCCCTGACTGGAAGATCCATTAATTTTCAATCTTTGGACTGTTATTTCCATTGAATGCGGACTGTTGCATCTTCTTCTTCTTCTTTTTCCCTAACCATCTTAGTCCACCATCAAAGGTTTGGGATCTACCAATCTATGGGATTTGTTTTGCAGATCCCAACATCAATGGTCTGGATTACCAGACCCATAGGCCCCCATGTCCAGCACCTCAGCAAACTAAATGTTTGATGAGGGCTCACTAATTTTCCCAAACAAGAAATATAAAAAGCAGCAGCAGCCAGAAAGGTCTTTGGGTACTCACCCAAGATTTATTAGCAAGTATACATTTATTAGAATGCAAGAAATTGGCAGGAGAGGAACAAAGGGGCAAACAAAACCTGCACAAACAATTTTCATTGTGAATATCCATCATTAAAAAAAAATAATTTAAAAAAAAATAAAAATCATCACATATATGCTGCTAGGGCTGCAACTTGGGTTCGTGTCGACCTAACCCGGTGGACCCAACGCAAGTATGGGTCAGGTTGTCCAGGTAATCATGTTGGGTTTAGCTTACCAACCCGATTTGGATTCAGGTTGGGTTCGGGTTGAGCAAATTCAGGTTTGGTTAGGTCAGGTTGGGAATAATCACTAGTATTCAGGTCAGGCTTGAGTGGGGCTGGATCAAGTAAAGAGGAATTTGAGTTGGTTTCAGGTTGGCCAGCTCCGGTTGGAATTTGGGTCAGGTGGGCTGCGGGTTGGGTCTTCTTGAGGTCAGTTAGGCTTGGGTGACCCAACCCGGCCAACTTGCACCCCTAATATGCTACTGCATGCATTTCAGGTTTGTACCTCAGAATGAATTTATTAGTTTGAAAGTTTTCTACAAAAAATAAATTAGGAACAACAAAAGTAAAAGGGAAAGTGAAGCATAGTCAAGCAACTGCACTTTTTTCTGGTACTTGCCTCTCACATGTGCCAATGACCCAAGCAACTGATCAAGATGAACCCACCATGTAGATGGTTTGTATAAAAAAACAGGCCAGTCATCAAGATGGACCCGCATTGAAAGTGAACAACTGGTCAATTTTCTCTTGGTCTTTTTTTTTTTTTTTTGAGAGAGATCAATTTTCTCTTGATCATTCATTTATTTTATACAAATGTGTGTCCCAGTCAATGATATGATTATGACAAAGAATCTACATGGTGCAGCCCACCTGATGGGAAGCTTGGATCTCAGACATGCATGCCGCGTCTGTGAGAGGTGAGTGCCAAAAAAGTGGCATTCCTCAAAACAGAAGGAAAAACGATTTATACCTCCTGTGTGTCCAAAGCTGTGCCGACCAACATCTTGGTCAATCCAAGAGAGTATGATAAGACCGCACAAAAGAAGCAAGCCTCCAAGTATACATACCAAGAATCGAAGGATGCTGAATTGAAAGCAACTGGGTCAGGAGTCATTGTACCAGAACCAAATCATTCCACAATCACATAGACCCTAGGATATCATCTACAACCCATGCCTACCCAAACACAATATGATCTTACTACATGTTAAAGTTGTAAACATATGTTCTGAAATTCAAATTAGGAGGTAAATCATGTGAGGGAGAGACCAAATCAAATAGTAAAATTGAATCACAAATTATAGATTTTTTTATTGGGTATGTTTGGGTGTACCCCTGAAGCGAATTCTGATTCTCAAGTCTGCTAAAATGGAGAAAACCAAAATTTTGTTTCCTTGGCATTAGGGGTGGCAATTGGCCAGGCTGCTTGGCCCAGTCCTGGCAGTCTAGCTCTGTAGGTAGGGGTGTCGATGGGCTGGGCTCAGGCCTGAAAAATCAGAATTTTGAATAGGGCTGGCCCAACGGCCTGGCCCAAAACAATTCAAAATGTGGGTCCAGATCTACCCCAGGCCTGGCCCATTGACAGCCCTATCTGTAGGGCTAAGGTTTGGGCCTATAAACTTGGCCTGAGGGGTCCAAACTTGAAATCTACACCCAGTGTCTGGGCCAGGCCACGGCCAACAATGAATGGCCCAGCCCAGCCCGTTGCTCCAATCCAATCATCAAATGGGTCGCTGTTGTACAAAAGAATGGCCAATTTGAGGACACTAGAGTGCTCCCATTCAACGAACATGTGTCGTTTAAAAGAACTTTTGGATTTAGGATCATATTTTTATGATCAAAACCATTTATATTGTGAGATTCATTGCGGATGGAGGGGATGCTGCAAAAAAATCTTAAATTCAAACAATTTCAATCCTTTAATCATGTCACTATTTAAGGTGAGGGCTGAAGCCTTTTCAGCCTGCCTGGGGCCATGGTTTAGGGGATGAGGGCCAGGCCAGGGCCTATCCCAGCCCGGTCCTAGCCCAGCCAATTGCCAACCCTACTTGCATTCATATCGAGGATCGGAGCTTGAATTCCAACTAAATTACTGTCAAGTTTGGACCAAAAAGAAATGAAATGAAATTTTGGGACAACTTCCACACTACAAATACTACGCAATATCATTAATCTTTGTCATTCCCTCTGGTAAACTGAACCATCATGATTATAAATCTATGAGTTGAATCAATGCTGGAGCAAACAAACAAGAATGCTGCTTCACTTGAGCAGGCATCATATATCTTGGTGACATGTCCCCAAGAACAAGAAGAGCTAGTGACTCACCTAGGCAAATACTCAGCTGAAGCTGCAGAAGTGAGGAGGATGACTCCGATACAGACAAATGATATGTTCAAAGCTGCTATTTTTCGCCTTTTCTGCTCCTTTGTCTTGTCTGCAGCATCCAAAGTAATAAATAAATAAATAAATAAATAACACTCAGATCATGAAATCTGTTAGCAGTAGAGTCTTCGATGCACATGTTGCAGTATATTTGAGTGTGAGAGTACACATACATTCAATGGTCATGTGGGACATATATCCATGGAAATAGTGGTGTATCTTTTTTTTTTTTGAAAAAGTCACAAATTATATTAAAAGATAAATAGAAATACAGGGATAGCTTAACCGCTGAGGTAGCGGGACAACTACACTCCTATAAACTGAAGATTATAGCCCTTTAATTTTTCTACATTAGAAGCCCACTTGACTACAAACCACCTCGCTCTAAACGCTATGGATTCCGGGGAGTTTGAGACACCATTGAAACATCTTCCATTCCTTTCTTCCCACACAGACCACCAGAGAGCGAGAAGGGAAATAATGGTGTATCTTTTCTGATTTTATTTTATTTGATGAGAAGTTCTCTCTTGTAGCCAACTATCATTATAAATGGAGGACTCTAGAGGAGCACTCTAGAGGAGTAGAGATGTTCTCTTTTCTATTTCTAAATGGTATCAAAACCTCTTAGCTGATTGTTCTTTTCTGTTATGAGGGTCCACTTTCCATCCTCTCTCTTCTTAGACCCTGTAGGATGGAGGAATAGACTTGCACTCATCATCATCATATAGGGTCCGCCTCCCTTTCCAACCACTTGTGCCCTTTTCTCGTTGTGTGGTCTCACAGTGCACATCTCAACTTCAGAGCCCTATTTGGGCAATGATTGATGATGAATCCTTTTACCAGTCAGCTACTCATCGCTACATCAACACCATCATTACTGCTAATTATTCGAAGGCTACTCTGATTTTTAGTCAGAAGCAATGCCATCGACTACTTGATATCAAATCATTATTAAGCCACTGGAATAGCCGTTGTTTCAAATCTCTGCCATCAGAAGTGACGTAGGCACCGAAAGATCTAACGATTAAAATCCTAGCTACTGAAAGTGCTGTTAGATCCTTCAGCAGCCACCACACGCACCAATGGTTCACATCCCAGAAGTCTACGAAAGTGCAATCTGCCTCTCCAATTGCTCCCAGACTCTTCGGCAAACTAAGCACGCATGATATACATGTTCCAGCTTGAAGGGGAGTGTTTCTTCGATGCACGTGCATTGTAGTATATTTTAGTGTGAGAAAATATACTCAATGGTCATGTGGTATACCCAGTGTTTGAATTATCTCCGATATTATCTTTATCTCCAGCTCAGTGATACCGATAACACTGTTAGCGATACCAATAACGCTGGTAGTATCGGAAATAGGTATTAGCAATGTATCGCTAATGTAATCACCAATATTTTCAACTATGTAAATTCTAGGTGTCGCTTGTATTGCCAATATTTTCGATTATGTAAATTCTAGGTAATGCTTGTATCATAAGTGTATTGGCGATATTTCAATAATATCGCCAACGTATTAATATCATCAAAATTTTGTTTATTAGAAAAAAAATATTTCGATTTTTTTTTTCATGGGCACATGGTTGTATGTAGTGTTAAATTTGTCATTAATAATATTTATAATATCTCGATATTATCGATATCGCAACATGCGGTATATCGAGACCACAATCTCTCATTTCATTTCCAATTGTTGATGATTTCTTGGTGAAATATCATGTATTGTTGATATTTGCAATATCGATGGATATTTGGATGGAAGGTTGGATGGTTAAATAGGTCGAATGGGATGGTTGGACTGATTTCTTACAACGACACATGTTTTTAAGGCCCCGTTAAATGGAAACTTGTCATGTATGCATTCTTTTTGCAATTTTTATTTATTTATTTATTTTTTCTAAATTTGCGAATTTGTACATTTTAACATCTCCTGAAGTTTCGCTGAAAATTCCACTATTTTTTCCCATCTTTCCCCACATTTCTGGTTATCAGCGATATTATTGGCGATATCGATATTGTTTCCGTATCCTTAGCCAGCGAAACTTGTAGCGATATCGATGCTTCGAACACTGGGTACACCAAATCCTTGGAGATAATGGTGTACCTTTTCTTCTTTTAGTTTATTTATGAGGAGTTATCTCTTGTAGTTGATCATCATTATAAATAAAGGATTCCAGAAGAGGAGCAAAACATGTTCTCTCCTCTTCTTTCCCTTTCTACAAAATCAAATCCATGGAGATGGTAGATTTTGGGGCAAATTTATCACAGCAACTGATAGCTACAAATAAAAAGAGAAAACTGTAGCATCTGACAAGGAATTTCTATGGCCCTGCTCCCCAGCAAACATAAAGCTTGCTAATACAGGGTTCTATACATGAGAGACCATGAATCTGATCCAAAACATTGATCTACAGGACCAAACCCTAGATGGGGATGCCCAAAAATCTCCAGGTGATAATCCTAAGATCTTAACCCTTTATTGTTGGACTATTATCAGTTGAATATGGGGAGTTGCTGTATTTCCTAGTTAACCATCTATTTGTAAGCAATTGATCAAATGGTTAGGATTTTCCGACCTAGGAGATTTTCAGGGCATCCTCCATCCATGGTCTGGTCCATTAGATCAACACCCTGGATCTCTGAACCATAGTCCCAACTATAGAATCATGTTCGTCAGTAAACTGTATGTTTGCCAATGGGTAATACTGCACAATTCCTCAGCATCTAGAACCGTACCTTGATTACTTTCTTTCATAATAAGGGGACAACCTGCTGATACTTCTGAATCATGCAATTGTTGATTACTAGCTTTACAGTTGCTATCAAGATCTTTTGAGTCTTCACCATCATCTTCCTGGGTGCTATATCGCAACGTCACAGAATCGATCGATTCCTGAAGTGATGATGGCAGAGGCACCTCATCTGGTGGGACATATCTGAGAATCAAAATAGAAACTGCAACGATGGTGAAGGCAAGAAGAGTGCCTACACTGACCTGCGCAAATAATTCAATCTTGCATGACTTAACAATCTTATTTTCAATAATTCAAAGAGAATTGACACCAATCTATACTTCTTTCTATTGCATTTCAATTTTAGTAAGTATTATATGATGCTCAAGCAAAGGTATATGTAGGGTACCTTCTCATAAGCTAAGCCATTCACCTTGTGGGCCAATCATGGGATGGATCATACCCCAATATCACCTGTATCTGATGGTCCTAGCCATCCATTTGGTGCCTTGAAAATGGACAGTTACACAGAATGGTCCACATTTATATTGTTAGGATCTTCCACTGAGTGATATTTTTGTAGCCACAGCAATCCGTGATGAGGCCCAACATATGAACTATTTGGATTACCAGAAGGCTGGCCCCCCATGTAGTGTCTGTTGGGATGAGCAATTGATTGATTGATCGATACTGTATTTTTCCTCTAACACTATTTCAAGAAGAACAATTTCAAAAGCATAACCGCGTGGTTGTGTTTCATTCCAGATAGCCTGTAGGAGGCCACTAATCTCACAATGGCAACTTACCATTCCTGCCAATTGAGAAACATCCATACAAAATGCGAGGATTGCAGCACAGAAGCCAGTAACTATTGTGCCCTTGACAGGAACCTGGGTGCTTTTATTAACATCTGAGAAAAATGGTGGTAGCAATCCATCTCTAGCCATTGCCATCAGTATCCTAGGCTGAGAAAACATAGGCAACACAAGATATCCATGTATCAGTGAGGGTTCCGCATGAAAGTATAACACTCAGAGATCACATCAGACAACTAATCTCAGATCTAAACTAAAAAATTTGAAGCGTTACTGTTTCAATGTGGAAATATAATCTGTATGCAGTGCACTGATGACATGATTCCATGCACTACACACATAGGACATGTGGCATGAAAATTCCACCAATTTCATAGCTAGTATTTGTAAGAGCTTCGTAAACATGCTCAAGTGCATCCTAAATTCACAGGGTACAAACTTAGTGTCCGTGCGTATGATTAATCATACTCTAGCCATGTATCAAATGACTCCCTTTTAAGTATGGAACCTCTTAAATGAAAAGGGCACCACGAACTTGGGCATTTAGGAAAAAGGTGCTTATTTGGGCAATTGCTTTTTAATAAACAATTAAATAATTGTAAGTAAATATGGTATCTAGGAAGGAGGATGGTGGGTGAAGGAATCATCTCTTTACAAGGCGTCTGGGTTATGGAGGGGAGTCACATCTTCGATGAATACATTTAAGAATGGGATCCAATTTTCTTGAGTGATGGGAAACACATCCAGTTTTGGTAGGACTTGTGGATTGGGGAAAGCATACTTTTATATGCTTTTCCGGCTCTGGCAAGAGCAGCTGCGGATCCGAAGGTGACCATTGATAGTTGCTTCACGCTCGTTGGTGACTCTATGGTATGGTCTACACCTTGCCGAAGGAACTTATCAGATGAGGAAACGGAGGAATTTGCACGTCCGTTGGAGTGGCTTCAATGTCTCAAGTGGTCTTCAGGTGAGAAGGATTTTATGGTGCGATCCTTGGAAATTTCGAGGGGATTTTCGGTGAGCTCCTTCTATGCGTTGTTGGGACAACCCTATTCAGGTGATGAAAGAAGCAGGCTCGTCTTCCATCTAGTCTTTTGTGCCCCTCCCAAAGTAGCGGCTTTTACATGGAAAGATGCTATTAATAATCTTCAAAAGAGATCACTAGCAAATCCCAATTGTTGTGAGATGTGTAGAGGCGTAGACGGTTGATCACTTATTTATCCATTGTCCTTTTGCATCAAAGGTGTGGAACAAATTCATAGCTTTCTTTGGCATATCTTGAGTGATGCCAGGGTTCACTATGGGGTTTTTAATAGCTTGACCTGGTGGTGAAACAAAGAAAAAGGAGGTTTTGGTAGTTATGATGGCTGTATTATGGGCTATTTGAGGGGAGAGAAATGATCATCGATTCCACAACAAGAGGGGGTCAAAGGAGGATGTATATAGAGGGCTAAAATGAACGTCATAGGTTGGGTTTCTTGTATTAAGGATTTTGACCAAAATGATTAGTCACTTTTAGCCGAGATGAAATTTTGCTTTGTAATTTTGAGCTGTTGTACTCCTTTAATAAATTGTTGTTACCTTTCACCCAAAAAAAAAAAAAACACATTTAATGCTTAAAGATGCTTTTTGGGTATTACAACTGCTTGGGGCCCGTTTGTGTTGCTCATGGGATGTGTAATTGATTCATAATAAACAATTATCCACAATTGTTTATTGAAAATGCATAAAGAACCATGTTTGGTAAACATACATGAAAAAATAATTTCTTGTAGCAACTTGCATATGTGATGGGGAAATCTCGCGCACATGCACGCCCTACGCACGTACGCAAGAAGAAGGAGGGCCCCACCATCGATTTGGATCGATGATGACGTCCGGGGAGGGCCTCCTAGTTAGAAACAGAGTTTTGGTTCGTTGGAGTGGACCCGGTAGTCAAGTAAAGCCCATAATGGGATCTCATGACCGTGGCCCACTAGTCTGATTAATCTCATATTTTAGGTTTTGCTTATTAATGTTATTTAGAATATCATAGACGCTTTAGATTTCTTTGATTAGTTTTCATTTTAGTTTACTTCATCGCTAAGTAGTAGGTTGTGCACATAGCGTGAGTTTTGGGGTATAGGGTTTTCTTATAAATAGCACCCCTTGTAGCTTTTTGAAGTCATTGAAGTTTAATAAAAATTTTGCATTTTCCTACTCCTCTGAGTTCTTGAGTCGTGGAAATCCAATTAGGTGCGAAGCCCTCCCTTCATCGAAGGGCTAACTACCGTGGTGCGAAGCTACATCTATCCCGATTCGCCCCCATCCTCTACCATCTCTACTTCTCATCTCCTACCACCATCCGTGCTTCAAATCTGTCCTTTATTGCAACAGTTTTCTTCTTTACAGCAGAATTCTAGATTTTGGCCCTGCAGGAGGGTTAAAACTTCGGCGGAGCACCACGCACAGACCGCACGTCGGATCGCCACGAAACTCAGAGGTTTTGAAGCCCTCCCCTGGCCGACCAGAGCCAAGGAGGCAGTTTTCGGATTCGGGCCCCCCTGCGCACGTGCGTCAGGCCCGGCCCGCTGTCCGCACGCGGGGACTATCGTCCGGTTCAAGTTTCCTTCTTATTTCCCCCTCTCATACCTATTTTCCATAACCCTAACCCTAGATTGCGTTATCTTACTTCGTTTGCCCATTTTCTTGCCCTAGGGTTCTCTGAATTGAAATTGGTGAATCCCTTGGATTAGGGACTGATTGTTGTGCATGTGTGGATGATTTTCACTTTCCTTTGAATATCGTTTAGCTAATAATTTTTATTGATCCAGCCCTAGCATGTATAGGCTTGGATCCGCACAGATTCCCCTTGTTTGAGTGTTTGAACTTTTGTGTGGGATGTGGAAATCTTATGTGCATGTTTCTGAATTAGTTTGATCTAAAGCCTGAAATCTTGCACATCATAGTTAATTTTCATGTCCTGCATCAAATTTGGTATCAGAGCTTAGGGTTCTTATAGGGGAATGCATTACATGTTTAGGGTTTAGTTGTTTATGTCCATTACGCATCAATTCTCATCATATATGGCTGTTTAGAGGTCCATAAACCCTGACATAAGCTGCTGAAATTTTTTTGTTATCCCCTTATTTGAATTATTTTAGAAATTAACTTAGCTTTCTATTTCTAGGTTTAGAAACTTTCCTTTCCTATTTTTAGAAACTTTCTTAATCTGTTTTTAGAAACTAATTTCCTTTCCTTTTTCTTTTTTAGAAAGTAGTTTACTTTTTCTTTTTTAGAAGCTAACTTACTTTCTATTTTTAGAAACTTTCCTTTTTCTTTTTTTAGAAACTAAGTTGTTTTTTTTTTTTTTTTTTTTAAAAGAAATTTTCCTAATTTGTTTTTAAGAAACTTTCCTATTTCATTTTTAGAAACTAGGTTGCTTTTTTTAGAAACTTTCCTAATTTGTTTTTAGAAACTTTCCTTTTTCAGTTTTTGGAAACTAGGTTGTTTCTTTTAAAATAAATAAATAAACAAAACTTTCTTATACTTTGACAACTATATTGCTGAATTTTTGTTGTGTTGGTAGTTTTCCTCATATAGAGTCTCATAGGATCATTTAGTCTTATTTAGTCGCACATAGTCGTAGTAGAAGGTCCATAGGTTGAGTTAGCAGTTTTATGCCCACACGTATGGGTCGTGGTTTTGGTTTACACCCTACACTAAACATGGAGCAATTGCAAGAGTCATTAAACAAGTTGACCCAATAGTTTGAGTCTTTGGGTAAGCGCTGGGAACAACATATAGACCAATGCTTTGAATAATTTGATGTGCGCATTACCCAATTAGAGGCCTCCGCTGGGACAAACCCCACCATTGGGAAAGATATCCAATCTCAAGCAGGTGGCCAGGAGGATACACCAATGAATGGATGTGGTCAAGGAATTAGTCATGGGCGTGCACCCGTGCACCCATCCCATGAGGGACATCAAGGCCACTATTTTGAGCGGTACAACATGTACGACCTTGTGGCTGGAGAGAGTGCACCAGAGGCTAGTGTAGAGTTGCCCACTAAGGCCATTCCGGTAGTGGATGAGTTTCGTGACATCTTTCCTAATGATATAACGGATGCGTTTCCCCCTATAAGGGATATAGGGCACACAAGAACATAGGACACCATACTACTTATAACCGAGTTTACGTTTAATAGTTTTGTCGATAGGTCCGCAAGTCTAAGTCTTTATGAAGTTGTTACTGGTTATAAACCTAGGAAACCTATTGATCTTGTCCCTATGTCGTTGTCCCATAGGCCGTCAGAGGCCGCAGAGTCTTTTGCGCATCACATTCATTCATGGCATCAAGAAATCAGGCAGAAGATCATGACTAGTAATGAACATTACACACTTTCTACAAGCCAACATAAACGTTTCAAGGAATTCAATGTAAGGGACTCTGTGATGGTCTGCATCAGGCCAAAGCGGTACCCTCAGGGAGCCATTCGTAAATTACACGTGCATAATGCTGGACTATTCAAAATTATAAAATGAAACGGTCTCAATGCGTATATGGTAGATCTTCCACCTTTCATGGGAATTAGTTCCACATTCAATGTGGAAGATCTAGTTGCATTTTAGGGGACCACTGGTACATTGTCCAGCTTATCACCTAATCATCGTGATTCCCCAGACATTTTCCTTGATCCATGGCCTCCTCCCGACCCATCTCCCCAGCCTCTACGTCTCATACCAACCCTTCCCGACCCATTTTCCCAGCCTCTACCTCCCATACCTACCCATCCCTACCCATCTTCCCAGCCTCTACGTCCCATAACTACCCTTCTTGACTTATTTTCCCAGCCTCTACCTCCCATACCTACCCTTCTCACACCTAGAGAGGGAATAGAGGATATTTTGGACCATCAAATAATATCCACGTCAGACGACGGGTTCCAGAAGTTCTTGGTCAAGTGGAAGTCATGTCCAGCTTCAGACAGTACATGGCTCCCTGAGGAGCTTCAGAGACTTGATCCTTACATCTCGGAGCGGTTCAAGAGTTTTGTTAAGCCGGGGAGAATTGATGGGGACATCTCGCGCACATGCCCCCCCCCCCCCCAATGTACGCAAGAACAAGGAGGGCCCCACCATCGATCTGGATCGATGATGACGTCCAGGGAGGGCTTCCTAGTTAGAAGACTGAGCTTTGGTTCGTTGGAGTGGGCCCGGTAGTCAAGTAAAACCCATCATGGGATCTTATGATCGTGGCCCACTAGTCTGATTAATCTCATATTTTCGGTTTTGCTTATTAATGTTATTTAAAATACTATAAACGCTTTAGATTTCTTTAATTAGTTTTTATTTTGGTTTATTTCATCGCCAAGTAATAGGTTGCGCACATGGCACGAGTTTTGGGGTATAGAGTTTTCTTATAAATAGGCACCTCTTGTAGCTTTTTGAAGTCATTGAAGTTTAATAAAAATTCTGCGTTTTCCTACTCCTCTGAGTTCTTGAGTTGTGGAAATCTAATTGGGTGCGAAGCCCTCCCTTCATCAAAGGGCTAACTACCGTGGTGCGAAGCCACATTTATCCCTATTCGTCCCCATCCTCTACCATATCTACTTCTCATCTCCTACCACCATCTGTGCTTCAAATCTGTCCTTTATTGCAACAGTTTTCCTCTTTACAGCAGAATTCCAGATTTTGACCCTACAGGAGGGCTGAAACTTCGGCGGAGCACCACGCACAGACCGCACGTCGGATCGCCACGAAACTCAGAGGTTTTGAAGCCCTCCCCTGGCCGACCAGAGCCAAGGAGGCGATTTTCGGATTCAGGCCCCCTTGCGCACATGCGTCAGGCCCAGCCCGTTGTCCGCAAGCGGGGACTGTCGTCCGGTTCAAGTTTCCTTCTTATTTCCCCCTCTCATACCTGTTTTCCATAACCCTAATCCTAGATTGCGTTATCTTAATTCGTTTGCCCATTTTCTTACCCTGGGGTTCTCTGAATTGAAATTGGTAAATCCCTTGGATTAAGGACTAATTGTTGTACATGTGTGGATGATTTTCACTTTCCTTTGAATATCGTTTGGCTAATAATTTTTATTGATCCAACCCTAGCATGTGTAGGCCTAGACCCGCACAAATTCCCCTTGTTTGAGTGTTTGAACTTTTGCATGGGATGTGGAAATCTTATGTGCATGTTTCTGAATTAGTTTTATCTAAAGCCTAAGATCTTGCACATCATAGTTAATTTTCATGTCCTGCATCAATATGCCAAAAATTAAAAAGAAGAAGAAGAAAAAAAGAAAGAAAGAAAAAGAAAAACATGGTTTTTTTTTTTTTTGGAAGGCAAGCAAGAAATCTCTCTTTACCAACCAAGGGCAAAAGCCCAAATAAATACAAAGGATACATTAAGGGCTAAGGCCCTTAATTAAGTAGGAAAATGAAGAAGGAAAAGAAGGAAAGAAGAGAAAAAGAGAAGATGCCCACATCCCAGGCTGAAGACAAACATGTTTGGTTTAATTATTTCATAGGGGCATTCTTGAAATTGTCCCATGTGGACCTCCCTAGGATTGTTAGCGATTACAATCCTCCTACCAACCAAATGCAATATAATATCAGATATAAGAAAAGCATATTTGATGTTCCATCATGTTTAACAAGTAATGCGCTGCATTATGGGGCACCACAAAGCAAGTGTTCTCTATAGTCAAGGTATGTAATGCAGAAGGAATGGGGCCAGTAAGATGGGGAATGTTAGTAGACAGGAAGCCTTCATTTGAAAAAGGTTATAGTTATTTGCGGAGGAACAAAAAGTACATTCAACAAATTTGAAGCCTGGAACCAGTAAGATCTGCTCTTGGACAGGTTCTACAGTGAATGGAGCACTATCAACGGATCACATGTATTGGACGATGCTTAGCCTCCAATTGGTAGGCCACTTTTGGTGATGGCTATGGCCAGTATTCTTTTTTACCTTTGCCACGAATTGTAGCGGCCTCGATGTGGGATGCACGCAACATCACTGCACTTTCTCTTTGTATATGAGAGTGTTGTCATACCGAGCCCTGCAAATTTCCTCAATGGAACAATCCAAACCTTCCAATTTTTGGACTTCAAATGGACAGTCCTGGATCTAAGATGTCATCGAGTTTTCAATTTGTAGGCGACAGTGGTCTCCATATGGAGCCCTGAATATTTCCTCAATGGAACAGTCCTAGCCTTCTAATTTGTGGACTTCAAAGGACAGTTGAAAAGATACGCAAATGCATACATCAAGTGGGGGGAAAAAAGGCCCAAGATTGGTGATTAGGATCTTCGTATCTATGAAATTTCTAGAGAATGGTCCATCTGAGTTTAGTCACAGCAGACCCATGGTCCGGATCACTAACCTGTGGGCCTTCTTTGAAACTCCAGAATAATAGGATACTCCAAAGGAGGATATGCACGAAGTACTAGGGTTTTCGATTAGAACATAGCACATGTAAGGTCCATGGCAAATATCAGAACAATGGCCAGTTGAACCCCATCGTTGATGGGCCATACCCCCAAATTTTCTCCACACCGCATTCCTAGCCTTTCAATTTATGTCATAGAAATAGATGGATGAGAAGATTTTGCAGTGGATCCCATCAGCCAATAGTCCATGTCACCCAATCATGGCCCACTTGTACAAACTAGTACATATCCCTCAATATTCGGGCCCAATAGTACAATTGAAAACAAAACATAAGGATGCTGTACAGAGGATCATGTTTTTACTCCATGCTTGGGCCCTTTCAAACTGCTACAGTGCTACCAGTTGCATTGGAGTTCACATGGGAACACGTTGTCACTTCATAGAAGCAAAAAAGGTGGGCCACACAATTCCAACCACTTTGTTTGAGGAGAAAAGGGGGAAAACGACAATCGAATTGATTGGCCACATCTTTGGATTGTTGGCTACTTCTCGTTTTAGTTGTTCATTGTTGGCCACTAATTGGATGGTCATAGAGATCCTTTAGCCTTCTTCATTTTTATTTTTTTTTGATGAGTTATGAATCATCTACAATGGGGCACACTATTTTTAAAAAGTTTTAATAGGTGAACATATGTGCCACCTGTAGAGTGGCTGTGTCTTGGAGTATTGATGTAATTTTATCCATTGAGTTGGTATGACCTGTTGTAGATGGCCCATCGAGAAAATTTCTATGAAAAGAAGTGTGGTGATTGGACAATCCTGGATGCAAGCAATTTTACTTTTTTCCTTGTATTTCTACCAAACATGTTTTTTGGCATAACCAATTCTCAGTAAACAATTCCAAAGAATTGTTTACCATGAATCAATTCTAGACTTCCTAAAAGCAACACCAAATGAGCCCTCAACCTTAGTGAAAGCACTTTTACAATAGTTGCAGAGAGGCTTGCAACTAGGCATATAGATGAAAATCCTTTACTTACGAGCCCCAACATTTTCAAAGGGAGTGATGAATGCAGTGCTCCTTTAGTGAACCTATTCCTTCAATCCATAAATTTTACTTTTTCAACAATCACAAGTAACAACATCTATGCCTTCAAGTTTTAGTGCATTGTATTATGACGATTCATGTAGCATTTATGTCTATAGGATTCAATTTGGAATGTGAATCATTTTGATATGATTCAACTCAATCATAGAATTTTGAATGAGAAGCTAAAATGACCACTGGATGGAATTAAAAAATGTTGACTACTCATTTTAGTTGTTCATTGTTGGCCACTAGAACTTTAGTTTTAATAATGTTGATTAGCAGGAATCAGTAGCTGAGAACACTGGATGGAATTAAAAAATGGATTGGAAAAACATTTACCATGTTCCCCTAGGTTGAAGCCTTTTGATGGACTGCCTAGATCAATAAAATCCTCATCTTAGAACTCCTCCAAAGGAGCACCAGCCCTTCCAAATGTTTGTTTCACGAGCTGGAAAGATCACAGTATGTTGATTACTTCTTTCTTCAGTGTGAGGTGGGAAATTGGTCCTTTATCTTCTTCAGTCTATAAGAGATATCATGGGTTGTTCTGTGCTCAGTAGTGGATATGGTGGCAGTTTGAAAGGTGGGCACTTTAAAGCCACAGGACCAAATTTTGGTGTATGCTCCCACGTGCGGTAGGTGGAAGTAGCATAACAGAAAAATCTTCCGCGACTCTTCTTTTTCTTTTTCTTGGTGAATGGAAAAAAACAAGTTTCTTATCATAAGTTAGGACATCACTTTGAAAATTTTTAAAGGTGTGTTGACTCTGGCTCTTGTCAGAAACTAGGGTTTAGTTACACATGACAAGAAGAAGACTCAAAGAAGAGGTATATCAAGGAGTCGCCTCCATGTGGGAGTTGGAAGATTAATGTGGACGGAAGAACTCCTGGAAGAACTCTGGAATTGTGTGGGGTGTTTAGAGATGACAAGTGTATAAACATAGTAAGTCTTTACGAGGCCAGTGGGTGAAAGGGACTCCAGCTGCTCATGGTTACTGGCTATTAATGTAGTCGCTAGTCTTGTTAAAGATTCTTTTAGCAGACCTTTTATTGTGGAAGGAGACTCCACGAATGCTATGGATTGGGTGGATAGAAGTGTAGAACTCCTCAGAGACCATAATATTGTCCAGAATATCAAGCCAAAGGTTCTAGCCCTCTGTATTTGCTTTAGGGCAACAAATACAAGAGGAAGAAAATTCCTCAGTGGATTTTTCAGCTGAGTATCCAGATCATCTATATTTATGGAGAATGTTTATTCATTGTCTTAATAGATAGCTTGTAATTGATTTCATGTGTTTTGTTAAGCCCACACACGTATACAAGTCACCTTATGCACAGGCCACCACATAAACCAGCGTGGCACACAGGTGAAATATCCAAGTCATCTATCGAAAGACAAAGGTGGTCCACCTCATTAGGTGTGCTGTGATATTAGAAATCAGTAGTGAGCCTTTTTTTCATACAGCCATACAGTATTCGAAATATCGGTATCGCACAATGTATCGCACCCTTGGGATACAGATACATATCGGTTATCACACGGGATATATCGTTTGTATCGCATAATTTATCGCACTTCTTGGGAAACATGGGGAAGCATTGGAAAAATGATTGAATTTTTCAATGAAACTTCAGGTATCGTTAAAAAATATCTTAATACACACTTTTAAATAATATCTAAAAAAAAGTGCACACAATAGGTTTCCTCTGTATAAGGTCCTAAGTTATGCGTTGTCTGATTAAACCAAGGCAACTATATTCAACTATAATGCATAACATTTATAACTGTATTAAGACATGTATATCCACACTGTCCTTCTGTTTTGCCACCTTAATTTATGACACCATCCCAAAAATGAAGCAGATCCAATTATCTAGTGGATCATGCCATAGGAAACAATATTTATTGAAGGCCCTACCATTAATACCTTCTTAGGGCTCACCTTAATGTTTTGTAATGTTATTTACCATCCAATCTGTTGATAAGTTCACATAAGCCTGGATGAAAAGAAAAAAGCAAATATATGATTGATCCAAAACTTTTGTGGCCCATTAATAGTTAGTCACCACCTTTTCCTTTGGTATGGTCCACTTGATAATTGGATGTGCTCCTTTTTTTGGATAATACACTAAAATGATTTGGAAAAACAGATGAACAACGTGGATACAACATACATTAAAGTGGGCCCTGCGTTTAGGGCTGCACCACTGTTTTGGGTGAGTCCATGTCTCACCTAAACATTTTTACCTTTTTTTTATTTTTTATTTTATATTTTTTTTTATTTTTAGGTCTTGGCTCAAAAAATGAGAAAGATTGTGTGGGTCCCATCCATTATATCCATGCCGTCCATTCATTTTTTCGGATAATTTTAGAGCCTAAACCAAAAAATGGGGCAGATCTAGAGATCAAGTGGACCACATCATGGGAAGCAGTGGGAATAATGACACCACAATTGAAACCATTGTTTTCTTTGGTGTGGTCCACTTGAGCTTTGGCTTTGCCCCATTTTTAGGCTCATAAGCTAAAATGATATGAAGAAATGAATGGGAGGAGTGGATATAGCACATACATTAGTGTGGAGCCCACAAAGTTCCTGTAATAAAATAACGTTGAGATGTGCTGGTAATTCCATTGGTTTCAACCTTACGTAATATGGTGGGACCCTGACCATGGGGGCACCTCGACATAATATGGTGTATCTACACCATCAATATATTTTGACAAATCATTTTAGGGTATGGGCCAAAAAAATGATGTAAATCCAAATCTTAGGTGGACCACACCACACGAAAAGGTGGTCAATGAATGGTCACCATTTAAAAAATTTTGGGGGCTAAAAAAGTTTTGGATCAAGCCCTTCATCTAGGTCTGTTAGACCTTATGAACAGATTGGATGGCAAATAAACATCACGGTGGAGCTTCAACGGTGGATATCATTTCCACCACGGCTTCCTATGGTGTGGTCCACTTGAGCCACATATCAGGCTACATTTTGGGTTCATGCCCTAAAATGACCTATAAAAATGGATGGACGGTGTGGATAAAACACATATTTCCTAGTGGGCCCTATAGAGCCCTTGACAGGACCATCCATCTCTAGGGCTCCCAATCTGTGCCGGACATGGATTTCTTGGAAAGGCTTTTGCAAGAGGTTCTCGCGCTGGGATACTAGGTGGGGCCCACTGTGATGTTTGTCAGAAATTCACCCCGTCCATCTATTTTGTGAGCTCATTTTAGGACATGCGACCGAAAATGAGGTGGATCCAAAACTCAAGTGGGCCATATGAGAGGGAAAACTGAGGAAAGAGTTTCCTACCGTTGAAACTTTCCTAGGCTCCACCTTGATGTTTATATGCCATCCAAACTGTTTATGAGGTCATTCCCATTGGGATGAAGTGAAAACACAAAAAACTTATCCTGATATGAAACTTTCGTGGCCATAAAAATGTTTCAACGTTGGTCATCGAATCCCTAGTGTTTCCTCTCGTGCGGCCCACCTGAGTTTTGGATCCACCTCATTTCGGTCACATGTCCTAAAATGAGCTCGCAAAATAGATCGATGTGGTGGATTTCTCACAAACATCACAGTGGGCCCCACCTAGCATCCCAACGTAGGAACTTCATGTACGGAAGGCTTTCTCATGAAATTTGCACCTAGCCGTGCCCGATCAAAAAGGGCTCGGAAGCCATTTTTGAAAGCAAAGGGTTCCGGCCTTTTGGAACCCTAAAACCCTGAATTCTCTCCTAGATCTCTTGATTTCTCTGGATTTTTTCACATTTTCTTTCAAAATCACTTCCGTTTTCAAGTAATAATCTATTCGAAGAAAGAAAAAAAGGGAATCAAATATTTTATTTACACTAACCTATGAATAGTGAGCTTCAATTCGAATGGCCCACCAAATGTAGCTTCCAATCAGGGCAATCTCTTCTATAGGTACGGAAATCCACCCTATTGAAAGTTTCCCTCTCTTTTTTTCTGATTTTTTCAGAATACTTAGACAAGAAAATTTTTCTCAGTTTCTTCCGACAAGTATCGTATCGTTGGACTGGGATACAAATAATATCGGCCGATAGTATCGATATTGCGAACACTGGCCATACATTTGTTCAGTTAATTGTGGCACACTTGACTAGTGGACTGGCCTTACTCTTGAGATGGGGAATCTACATAGTGGTACCCCTCTGATGGATGGCTTGGATATTGCACTTGTCTGCCATACTACCATATGTGGTGGCATGTGCATTAGCAGACTTGTACACACACATGGGGGTTTAGCAAAGCTCTGATTTTATTACCATTTAAAAAGCAATTAGGCAAGTTTGGATGCACTACCCAATTGAACTGCAATTACTAGTCTTCTAAATGGGAAATGGCTAAATTGTAAATTCCTTTCTTACTCAATAGAAATTTGAGGACTACTTAGCTCAGTATGAATGCTAAGAAAGTCACTAATTTTTGTCAGTTCATCCTGATTGAACTGAATTTACACAATTTAATCACTCATGAATCCAAAGACAGCTGTAAGATATGTCAGAAAACAAAACAACAAAGCACGTCTCATCTAATATCTGATTGAGGAGGCTATTTACCTGAGGAAGCATAGAACCCATCAAGGTTGAGCAAAGTGCCAGCACTGCTCCAGCTGTGATTACATACCTATAATTATAAACATTTCCAAAATGAAAGCTGAAACAAGCAAACTCAACCAGGTACGCAGCGAACTTGTTCTACAATTGAAATCATTGCAATTTACCACACATATGTTTACTAAATACTTACGCAGCCCATTTCATCCCATGGCTGGCAATTGCAGATGAAATTGGAGTGTCAGGATCCAGTGCATCGTATGGTACCAGGCCAACGATAACAATGGATACCAGCATATACAATAAGCAACATGTGGACAACGCAATTCCTATGCCCAGTGGCAAATCACGCTGAGGATTCTTCACCTGTGTAGAAGATAATATTATTCGAGCAAAAAACAACATAAGTTTCAAGAAATCCAGATTGGTGAAAGAGGAACGCTATTTGCAGAAACACATCTAAAGACACCAAACGCAAGCAACATGCCAACAAAGTACAGGCCAGCACAGCCAGGGCTGTCCATCAGGTGGGCTCCATTCTGAACGTTCCTTAGCACAAGAAGCAGGCTGATCCATTCATCAGGTGGGCCACACATCTATAAAAAAAAAAATTGGAATATCAAAGGTAGAAACATTCACCAAAGCTACTACCACCAGATGAACGGATTAGATTCATGCATGTGTGACATATTGGCATGGCTTGTTTTTGGCGCTAGCAGATGAATATTTGCAAGTAGCATTCCCCATATTGACACACTGAACTTCTTCAATTGATTCCTGTGTAAGCGTGATAATCAATTACAAACGACCACACGATGTAATGCATTCAAACATGTTTGAAAGCACTAGCAACGATGTAATACCTCCTCGGCTGTGCTGGCAACCGTATCAAAGCCTATGTATGCAAAGAAAACAGTTGCAGACCCAGCAAGCATACCATTTACTCCAAATGGGAAGTATCTGCAGTTCCAAAGAGTATGAGAAATAAGTTGCCTCTTCAAACTAAAAATGCACCACTTCCAAGAGAGCACTGATGAAAGTTTCAATTACCCAGTAGGAAGAGCATATCCAGCCCATCCAGTCTTAAAACCAAGGTATCCACCAGCAATGATGACGAAAACCATGACACAAACATTTGCAGATGTGACAATGGCTTGTGCAAGTGAACTCTGTACAAGAAAAAGCACTTGAATTTCAAGGTACTGTAAGCAAAGTGTTCTGTTAAATGCCAGTTACTGAAGATGAGCCCTGATAATGGAACTCACACAAGTCCATTTCAAGGGACTTGTGGAGCACACATGACAATGTGGCAAACAGGTGCAAGATCCAAGTTGCCCAGCAGGCAAGCCCCACTCTATAGATTTCTCCTCCCAGAAATCAAAGAATTCACTCATCAGATGGGCAACGCGTACAAAGGAAAGGGGGGATCAAGCTTGATGAGCAGAATAGGGAGGACCAACCCAATGAGCACCTACAATCTCGCACAAGTCTTCCATGTTGACACGTGTGAGCAATGAGTCCATCGAAATGGGACTCAAGCCAGTTGCATTTGCATTTGCATTTGCATTTCCATAGACATACCTCCTTGATTCCCACACATAAGAGGACAGTGACGATGAGAACAAGAAATGCGGCACAAGGGTCAACCACAATATCAAGCCAAGGAATGTGTGCACGGGCTAAAAAAGCAGGCAAACTACCTTGACCTCCGAAAAAAAGGGCCTGAAACATAGGAAAACAAGGACTTTCATAAGAGAGTATCTATAGAGTCTAGGAGTTCTCCATTTTCAAGGTCAATCATCTAAAAGAAAACCGATGGATTAAATAAGATACCTGGAGTTCAAGAAAAAGAATAGAAGCCATGTTTTTAAAATCGACCTTTGTCTTCTTTCTTTAAATTTGCAATATGATGCATACCTAAGCAATTAATACTTCTCACAGCATCAAAAGATTAAAAACAATAACAAGTTCAGAAATTATTTCATGTTTTAATTAAAATTTTATAAATAAGATTGTGTGCACAGAGATGGGTGTCTACTGACTCCACGACTAGTCATTTCACAACAGTCTCCCACCACCCAAAGACAATTGGTGGGAATCCCAGTAAATCTCAAAATTAGAGTTGAAAATCCTTTTTTGAAATGCGTATTGGGTTCCCGACCACTATCATTGGATGGCTGAAGATAGGCATGCACAAAATTCCAGTACCTTGTACTCAAATCTGGCCCAAATAATTACACTTAAAAAGTAATCCTTGTCTAAAACTGGACATTTTAATCTGACCAGGTCTGACTAGAAACAGAGATTTTTTCCAATCTAAATGAAGTCACACTGTCAAATTCTCCTAAAAATAGGAGATTTGTAAGATCTCTACACTGATACTCTGAACCACCCACACATATCAAAGGTCATGCTTGAGTAGAGTTGGCCACATGTAATAGCAAGGAACCCACCAATACATGATTATCAGCACTAGTGTTCTATGTATTGATGGTATCGGCTGACACCATCGGTATTGCACCCTACTGACACGACATACAGTGGGATTTGTAAAAAAACCTCTGTATCGACTAAAATTCCGCGTGTGTCGTGCAATATCTCTCAATATACCACACAGGGACCTTTATAAAAATGCACTATATTGTTGATACATGTCATAATTTTGCCTGCTTCAACGATACATACTGAAAATCCTACAAAATTCCAGGAAAATCAGAAAAAATTGTTGAAAAAAAAAACACTTTTCTTCAATTTTTTGGGAGAGTGTGTTAGTGTCTTTTGAGAACTCCGCTTGCATTGTTCTGCATGAAAAAAGATTTCGTGGAGAAATCACATTCTGAGAGCAGAAATGGGTTAGAACCCCTCCATGAGAAAAGTTACATTCAATTTGTTCAAATTTATTTCTTTTGTATAGATTAGGAAGAAAATAGTTGCAAAACCATATCTATGCATGATTTTCATGCATTGACAAAGATGAATTTTGAGGTAATATTTTCCAAATTTGAAGGAGGGAAATGGAAGAAATTGGAGAAATATGAAATTCTTCCATTTTTCACCCTCTAAAATGAAAATAGAGTAGAAAATTGTATGCTACTAAGATTCTTTTTATTTTTCAAAAAAAAAAAAAATCACTAAAAAGGATTAAAATATATTTAACAAAATATGTAGATCAACTGAAATTGGCCTTGTTTATATAATATATCATCATCATTTCAAAAAAAAAAAAAAAAAACACTGAAATTGGCCAATCTATAGATATGTTGATTAGTGTAGGCTGATCTGCAGATTGGTCAAACTCTTTTGTGTTTTTAGAAATAAAAATTTATATTTTTTGTTTAGCACTAACTAAAAATAATTCTTTTTAAATAATGAAATGAAATACAGATCTTAACTCGTTGCCGTTGGCCTATGGATATGGTCAAGCATATCCCTAGGACTAAAAATAGGGATATTATAGGCAAATGTATCCAAGATAAACATGGCTATGAAGGTGTTGAGCTCCAGTTAGTGGTTACAATTACAATGTCTATATAACATCCAACGATAGGCATACTAGTGCAGTTTTGTGAGGATGAGTACCTTAGATATCAGACATGCTAGATAGAACACGGCTTGGTATCATCAACTAATGAGCTAGGCACAATATTATCGTAATGTAGACCAGAAGTATTATGGCTACTCCGATGGGGATAGAGACAACAACTTTCAATCACCTCATAATTCCATGTGGATACGAGTCCAAGGTATATTTTTGCTTCTTTTTTGTTTTTGTATGTATTCTCTGTGTTTTACGAGTATTATATGATATTTGAAATTTTAATGTTCTTTTTGTTTTTTTGATGTATTGTTTATGTTTTATTACTTGTATTGTATGAGATTTGATTGATATGAACTCATTTTGGATATAATTGCATCACCTTTGTTTGCTTGTGCATCAGTTTCAGCATTTATACAAAGAATAGTTGGTGTTTCATAATCTTTTGAATTCTTAGTGTAATCATGTGGCTTTTAACATCTCCTAAAGTTACATTGAAAAATTCCATCATTTTCCCAATGTTTCCCTCTTGACTATGATACATTCTCCGGTACATGTAATATTTCCCTTGTGATACCAATCTGTTCCCATATCCCAAGGGTGCAATACATGGTGACCTGCTTACCAAGGAATCGTGGGTAAGGCCTAGGTTGGATCGCTTGGCGCTCAACCAAATATCGGATGCAGAGGCTCCTCTTTTGGAGAGGCCATTTTCTGAAGACAAAGTCAAAGAAACTGTGGACCCTTTGCGGAGGAATAAGGCCCCGGGCCCAGATGGGTTCCGGATGGCCTCTTTTTAGGTTTTATGGGACATCATCAAAGATAATGTGATGGGTTTTTCTTCTGAAGGACATAATGTGATTTGATTTATGATGGAGTTTTTTTTAGACGGGTTGGCTATCATCCAATCTAGGGGCATCTTTTATTGCAATCATTCCAAAGGTGGAAGGTGTTGAGAATCAGAAGGACTTTCATCCTATTAGCTTGATTGTAGGGTCGTACAAGATTCTGGCAAAAATGTTATCGTCAAGACTTCAGTTGGTCCTTGCAAGTGTTATCTTGAAGACCCAAGGTTTGTATTTGTGGAAGGCAGATAGATCCTTGATAGCACTCTTATTGCTTACGAGTGTATCGATTCGTAGCATGAGGCAGGTCAGGTGTAAAAGGTATTGTTTGTAAGATGGACATTAAGAAGGCCTATGATCACGTTAACTAGGACTTCTTGGATTTTATGCTCAGGAAATTGGGATGTGGGCAACGGTGGAGAAGATGGATTCAAGAATGTTTCCAATCAGTGAAATTTTTGGTGTTGGTCAATGGCTCCTCAAAATGATTCTTTAAGGCCTTTAGGGGTCTGACAGCTGTCACATTTCCTATTTGTGAAGGCATCGAAAGCTCTTAGTAAAATGTTGGACAAGGGTCAAGATCCTAGATTGTTTCAGGGCTTCAGGGTGGCTTACTTGAGTTTTCATATTTCTCACCTTCAATTTGCATATGACACAATTCTATTTTATGAAAGAGATGGTTTTATAGTGGACGAATCGTGGAAAGTTGTAAGGTGTTTCGAGGTCGTTTCAGGGTTAAAAGTCAACATCTCCAAAAGTGAGCTTCTGGGCGTGCACTTGACCACTAAGGAGGTGGAGGATCTTGGGAGGGTCTTTGGGTGCAATGCGGGGGTTTTTTCCTTCGTCATACTTAGGCCTTCCTCTTTGTATCAACAAACTGCCAAAGCAATTGTGAGATAAGGTAATTGAAAGAATGGAAAAGAAGCTATTGAGGGGGAGGAGTTGTTACCTGTCATTGGCTGGCAGGATTACTCTCATCAAAGTGACTATATCCAACATGCTGCTTTACTATATTTCACTCTTTAAATGTCCTAAGTCGGGGGTGAACAGAATCAAGAGGTCAGGGTGGGAGTTTCTGTGGTGGGGGTGCAAGGAGAAGGAGAAATTCCACTCGCTGAGATGGGAAGAGGCGTGCAAACTATATGGCGAAGGGGGTGTAGGAATAAGGGAGTTGGAAAGTGGTAATCTGGCTTTACTTGGTAAATGGTTGGAGAGATTTGGCATGAAGGAAGGGAATCTTTGGAGAGAAAAAATTGCCGAGAAGTATGGGCCTAATGAGGAAGGTTGGGGGTAAAAAGATCTTCTCCTTATAGGGGGTCAGGCTTGTGAAAGACCATCTTAAGTGTGGCAGGAAGGTTTTGGGAGGGGGATGGCTTCGCTTTAGGAAACAGAGATTAGGATTCGATTTTGAGAAGATATGTTGATAGGGGAGTGATCGCTTTAGATGGAGTTTGCTAAGTTAGCTAGCCTCGCTCCATATGCAAATGTTCTATTTGTCAGTTGTTTCTCCTAGTGCAGTGAGCAATGGTTTGGACTCCCTGTCGCAGGAACTTGCGGGATGAGGAGACAGAAGAGTTTGCTAAGCTTCACAGTAAACGCCAAGGGTGCATTCTAGCTTCAGGGGAAAAGGACTCTATGGTGAGGAAATATGACAAGTCAAGGCAGTTTTCAGTCCGGTCTTTCCATAGGAAAATACGGAAGCCCTCAATGGGTGCAAGCAAAAACCACACAAAAAAAAAAAATGGTTCTTTGGCACCCCTCCTAAAGTGGCAGCTTTTGTTTGCCTTGTAGGGAGAAAGAATGTGGTAACTATTGACAACCTTGGAAAAGGTCAATGGTGCTTCCCAACAATTGTGTCATGTGTATGGAAAACACAGAGTGCATTAATCACCTCTTCATTCATTGCACATTTGCTTGAAAGTTCTGGGCAGGATTCCTTGGTTTATTCAACATGGCAGTTCTTTGTTTGTTATGGAGGGAAAGAAATGGCCGACGCTTCCAAAAAAAACATGGGTTGGTGGGGGAAGTGATTAGGAGGGTTAAGGTTGAGGTTTTGGGTTAGGCTTCCTGGATGAATTCTTGTGATATTAGCTCTGTGCAGTTTGTTTGGGTTGTAATTTTTCGCCAACTTTGGTTTTTTATATATATATATATAAAGTTCAGTTATATATATATTTCAAAAAAAAAGAAAAAAGAAAAAGAGGTGCAATACTGACAAATAAAACATTAATCAAAACAAGGCACACATCCACATGGTCAGGTTCTAGATTGCTCCTTAGCACAACTGCCACAAGCTACCCATGAAGGGGAATTTATAGGCAGCTGATGTCTAGATCATCCAATGCCAGGCAAGTTTGTTGAGCACGAGTGTGCAAAAATGTACCACAATTAGACCAAAAGTGGAAAGTCGTGCTCAAGCAGCAAGGAGCCCAGCGATACATGCTTAGCAAACATTGGTCACATGCCAACACAATCATGCCCCAAGCTGTACTTTTGCCAAACTATTGGGCATTATCTGGAAAGGGAAACTTACAATTAAGGTCACTACCAATGTTTTAAACATCGTTATCACGTAACGAATTGCACCCTTGGGATACTAATACATATTGGTTATCACATGGGATATATTAGTTGTATCGCGTAATGTATCATTGTTGTTGGGAAACACCAGAACATTGTGAAATTGGTCAGATTTTTCAAGGTTCAAGGATTAAACACTTAGAAATCAAAACATTACAAACAAAAAAATAAAATAAAATGTGCACATAATAGGGGTTTCTTTTGTATGGGGTCCTAATACATGCACTATCCAACTGAACTAATGCAAATATATTTAAAGTCTATTCATATAATTTATAAACATAAGAAGACATGTATGGAAACACAAGCAATACATTCAAAAGCAAAAGAAGAATCACTAGATCAGGCTACATGTTTGATTTTGTCTTTGGAAACAAAGATTGCAACTGATTAGCGAGAAATTGAGAAGTTTTGATTTTTCCCAATTTTCTACAACTTTCCCCAAATCTCAAAATCGAAGCTCCAAATCCATGTTTTTTCATGGAAAACATGAAGAATCATAGATTTGTAACCATTTGCCACTGATTTAACGTGATTTACAGCCAAATTTATTTTTTTAAAATGGTTCGAAAATTGAAAATGCTCACTGGATCGAATAGGTGAGATATATCGGCACTACCTATGCATTTCGTATCACACATGTGGGATACAAGATATATCATGGGATATATCGGCCGATATTGTTGATATTTAAAACACTGATCACCAGCATGCAATGCCAGACCAGTTCGCTATTCATGAATAGGAAGAAACATAAAACAGCCCACTTAATTTAGCCAGGCTCTCCATTTCTGAGGAAAATAAATGACTCACTTATTTAAGTAACAAAAATCGATAAACACATCTCATACAAAATCAATGCAAAGAGCAAGATATATGTGAGAAATATGAGATAGACAAATCCTATCTCTAGCAAACAACCACAATAGGAAACGAATTCCCTGAAAGAAGCTTAAAAACATTTGAACTTTATAAAACTCATTAGGTAAAGACAAACAAAATAAATGTATTTCAAGAGACAAATCTTAGGCAACATATGTGAAAGAAAAGGCCAATATTTGATAAAGCTACACCACTCGGGTGTCAAATTATGCACGAAAAACCACTGGAATCCAAAAAATAATAATAATAATAATAATAAACTGATCAATGAATGATCACCGTTACATTTCGTAAGAAAAAATATAGCTTTAAGTGATGAGAATCTTTTGTACCAGATTTGGAGAAATGCCACGTGCAACAGCTGCGCCACCAATTGTATATTCCAGTATAAGGGCCCAACCGATCAGCCAAGCGATACTGGAAACAATCAGAATTTTAAAGGTCAGCAACTAAAAAGAACTAATAAGCCAATAGAAGGCCACAAAAGCAAGTATTTGTAAATCATTTCCTTGAATCCTGAAAGTACATATATAGTGTTTGAGCCCATCTATCAAACTTCTAATCACTATAGCTCATGGATAGTTATATTTCAAGCTCAAGCATTTCTCATCCAAAACAAATGAATTTAAGAGTGCATTTGAATGATCAGGGAACAAGGCCAACAAGAAACGCTACTGCCAAATCATGTGGATGCAATACGAATGGAAAGGTCCCTTTCAAAAAAGAAGAAAAGAAAAATACTAATAGAAAGATCCAATTCGTAGTTCTCATCTCAACCATGATCTGGGTGGTAAAAGAGGAAAAGTGTTAGCCCACCTTGGGCCTGTTTGGATTTGGGCAAAGTTAGCAATCCATGCTGTCTCCATGCTGTCAAGGCTAGCTGATCATGAATAGATTGTGGCACATGTGGAGCATTTAAAATTTGGTCGGTGGTTACATTTACACGTGCATGTACACATTTTAAATGTGAACATTGACACATGCCACATTTTTTAGTGCTTGAAGATTGACAGTGGTACATATACACATGTTGGATGCTTGAACTTGGACAGTCGCACATGTGGCACATAGAAACATGTTGCGCATGTGCACGGATAAATATGATGCTCATTAGCATCAACATTATAAAGTGTTGTTGACAAGTAGTTCCACCCCTCCACTAGAGAGACCCAATGGATGGTCTAACAGCTATATCCATGACTACTTGTCCAATTATGCATTGGTTCCCATGCACAAGGGTGTTTACAAACCATGGACATGTTCGGTTTGCCCATGACTACCAGTCAGGAAGCACTTTTCCCAATCCAAACAGCCACTTAACAGGGTTCTGTTCTCCAAGCCACCCCGAACACCAAGCACATTAAGCACATATCGGAAACCCCACCAACTACAATTTGGCGGTACACCCAAACACCTATCTTAATAGTAGGAATATGTGCATATGGTTAACAATGGAAGAAGAAAGGATGAAAATGATTTAGAAATTTACATTACCCTTCTCCAACACATATGTATGAGTAGTGATAGGCACTCCCTGCAGATGGGCAACGACTTGCAAGCTCTGCATAGCAAAATGCTGAAAGAGCAGCTGCTACTCCCGCAATTAAGAAGGAAATGGTTAGAGATGGTCCCGAATGCTCTCGAGCAACTGTTCCAACAAGAACATAAACTCCAGCTCCAATAGTTGATCCAACACCTGATAAGAGGAACAATGATTAGAAAGCTGTAAATTTATTTAGTACTAAACTCTGTAACAAGTACAAGGTAATTAGGAAAGCTGGCAGAAAAGGGAGCAAAAACTTTACTATTATAGGAAATTAAACTTGGAGTTCAAGTTCAAAGAAATAACTGTCACAAACAAGTTCACTAAGCTCTGTTAGGCCCAAATATAGTTCCCCATATTCACCTGTGGACCACTGAAAGCAAATTAGGTCCACCCGCCATGTAGATGAATGGGACCCAAAATGCAGGCTGGTCAACTCATCAAGTGGGTCGGAGGCCAGACATGTACAAAAACAAAGGATGGTTTAAGAACATTTGCTAATTGTCAAAATCCAAAATACATGTAGTCCAGCTGATGAGTGGCTGGCCTTATACTTGGGCCACTTCATTAACACCTAGTGTTCAAAGTATCGGTATTGTTACATGTATTGATGACCAGGGATATGGAAATGTGTATCGGTATTAGCAATATTATTGTCTATACCAGGAATAATATCATTGTATGAGGGAATCATTGGGGAAAGGTTGGGAAAAGGAGGTTTTTTTCAGTGAAACTTCAGAAGATATTGAAAGACATAAGTTTACATATTCAAGAACAAAAAATATTGCAAAAAACAACTATGCATAATAACTTTCCATTTTATATAGGTCTAACCATGTGTTGTCGCATAATATCAGTATAAAATATGTAGCCAATCAATAGATAGGCCAGCACTCATTAATATATAAAATTGCCACATTATTAATAGTTAAAACACGTTTTCTGATATTAAAAAAAACGAAAAAAATAAAAATAATAAAATAAAAAAGGATTTCACCCATATCCCCCATTTTTCACTCAAATGTTAACTTTTGCCACAAATCCATGTTAATGCATGGGATCATGTATAGAATTGGATTTCCATTGACATCCATGCTAACATATATATATATATATATAGAAGAAGAAGAAGAAGAAGGTGGATTTTTTGTCACCTTTGAGTTCCAGCCCATTTTCGTTTCGAGCCGAAATTTCTCCCCAAATCCAAATTCTGATTCAATAAAAACCAATAGTGATAGAAATCACCTAAGGAATAAAATTCCAAAAAACTGAAGATTTTTTTTGGGTTTTTGTCAAAATTTCCTAATTTTGGGTCAATTTTCGCCTATTTCCAAATGTTTCCCTGGCATCTACGATATTATCGCTGGTATTGAGGATATTACCAATGATATCACTGATACCAGGAAACTTTTATAAGGAATTCTTCTATTATCGAAAATATCGGTGATAGTTGGAAATTTTTAAACTTCCAACAGTTTTGATATCGATGACCTAGTGATGGGGACATCTCACATGGAGTACCTTCGCTACGCACATACGAAAGGAGGAGGAGGACCCTACCGTCGATCTACCTTGGCGACAGCATGGATTGAAGACCCACAACTTGTGGGAGGAGTATTGAGAGTCTTAGAGTCTAGAGTGGACCCGATTATGGCCCATCATGTCATGATCATGGCCCACTACCATGAAACTTCGTAGGATTTTCGATTTTACTATTTTTCATGTTTTATTTTTTGATGGCCGGGTCGGATTGATTAGTAGTTGTTTGGTCTTTATTATTTTTATGTGGACCTTTTTAGGCGCACTTGGCGCAGGGGCACTTTAGTCCAACAGCAATAGTGCATCTTCCAGATCCAGCTCGCCGTTGCAGGACCGCAACCTTCGGCGTAGCACTACGACTACACCGCACATCGGATCGAGGCAAAACTCGGAGGATCAAGACTCCTCCCTTGGCCGACCAGACTAGAGGTGGCTCCCACCCCATACGTGTTCCCATCACACGTGCGAGCCCACATGCGGCACATGTGCGGGTCCCACACGCGGGACCTTTCTTCCTAGATTGATTCATCCTTCTGGTGCCTTCCTCCCCACTCCAAAACCCCTTTTGGATCACCCGATTTGGATACCCGGTTTGAAAGATACGAATTTTTTTCCCTATTTTCTGCAAAATTCCTCAAATCAGATTAAAACCCCAAATTGACCAAATTAGTTCTCAATTCTCAGCCTAATAAATCATCCTAATCTGGAATCCTAACCCTAGATTACCTAATCCTCACTTTTCCCCTAGAGCCCTAATATTGCCCTAATTTGCGATTAGAGGATCCCATTGATGATGAAACAATCCTACACAAGCTTGAGGGTTTCCACATTCCTTGGAACTCGTTAGATTGATTATTTTGAATCAGAATCAGCCCTAACTTGTGTGTAGGCTTGGATCTTTACGGATTCTCCTATTTGGAATGGTTTGACTTTATTGTGGGATGTAGAGATTTATTATTATTAATTAATTTGATGATCTTAGCCTGAGTTTCTTGCATATCATAGTTAATTTTCATGTACTATTCCTACATCAAATTTGGTATCAGAGCCAAGTTTTTCATAGGGGAATGCATTGCATGTTTAGGGTTCAGTTTATTTATGTCCATTTTGCATCAAGTCTCCTCATATAGGGCTATTTAGGACCCATAATTCACAATATAGGCTGCTAAATTTTTTGTTGTCAGAAAATCCACAAATTTCATTGCTGAATTTTCTGTTAACAAATTATTTGGGTAGTTATATTGCTGGAATTTTAGTAGCGTTGTGTAATTTCTTTCATATAGAGTCTTATAGGGTCATTTAGTTCCACTTAGACGCATATAGTTGCATTAGAGGGTCCTTGAGTTGAGCGAGTGATAGTATGCCCCCACACGTGCTGGTCGTGGTTTTGGTTTGTACCCTACGCTAAACATGGAGCAATTGTAAGAGTCCATGAACAACATAACCCGGCAGTTTGAGTATTTGGGTAGGTGTCTGGAACAACGTGTTGACCAACGCTTTGATCAACTTAATGTATGCGTTACCCAACTAGAGGCCTCCATTCGAGCCAACCCCACTAATGGGGAAGATGCCCAGTCTCAGGTAGGTGATCCAGAGGACAGACGAAGTAATGATCGCGGTCAAGGAAATGGTCTTGGGCATGCACCTACGTACCCACCCCGCGAGGGACATCGCGGCCAGTATGATCCTAATATGCACCTTCTCAAAGGGGTCAAGGTCGATGCCCCCACATTTGACGACCGGTTAGACCCTAAAGCTTTTCTAGACTGGCTGACGGACATGGACCACTACTTTTGAGTGGTACAACATGACGGATGCCCGCCGAGTCCGTTTTGCTAAAATGAAGCTGGTGGGTCAAGCTAAAAGATTTTGGGCCACGGTGGAGTGTAAAAATGAAAGGTCGAGGGAACCCCCAATAGTCCATTGGGTAGAGATGAAAGTTTTCAAAGAGAAGTATCTCTCATTCTCTTATTGTTTGAAGTTGGTGGAAGATTGGCAGTCCCTTCGACAAGGTGTCATGAGTGTAACCAAATACATTGAGAAGTTCAAAGAGTATTTGACCTGGTGTGAGGTAGAGGAGGAGCCTGTGCTCACTCTTGCTCGATTCAAGATGGGCCTCCATTCTGATATTAGGAGAGAACTGCTCGTTAAGCACATTGACACCCTTGAACAGATGTATCAAGTGGTGTTAGAAGTCGAGCAGTATCTCAGAGTGCCTATGGGAAGGCAGGTTGAATCCCGAGATTCCAGCGCTAAGGTTAATCACACAGGGACTAAGCCTAGCACTGGAAATCAATTCAAGCCTTCCAGTAGTTTGCAGTCTAGATTCAAGGATGATAAAGGGAAAGGAGTTGTTGGGTCTACCTCGCATAGAAGTGATGTAACTAGGTGCTTTAGGTGTCAGGTATTTGGTCATTTTGCCCACCAGTGTGGCACGAAAGAGGGCACCAAAGGGTTCTTTATTGATGGGCAAGTAGAAGTTTTGGTCCCTAAGAGTGGGGATGAGGAAGAAGAATATGTGCCAGAGAAGAGCGCTAACGATGAAGAAGATGGAGCGCATGAGACCGCAACACTTGCAGTTGTTCGTTGTGCCTTCATACAAACAAAAGGTACCGACAACTGACGTCGCAACACAATTTTCTACACCTATTTAAAATGCGGGGAGAAAAGTTGTAAGGTGATTGTGGGTAGTGGTAGTTGTGCTACCGTGGTCTCAACTAGCACCGTGGGCCGTTTGAGCTTGAAAATTGAAGCCCATCCTCAACCCTATAGAGTCTCTTGGGTTGATGAGACCTCCATTCCTATATCTCAGCGTTGTCTTGTTCTTATCCAGTTTGGATCATATACAGACAAGCTATGGTGTGATGTGGTTCTCATGGATGTCGGCCACATCATCTTGGGTAGGCCATGGTTGTATGACATGGATGTTACCATATTCAGTCGCTCAAATGTGTGCACATCCATGTTTGAGGGAAAGAAAATCAAGCTGAATCCTTTACCACCCAAGAACACTGCTAGAAAGGAGTCCACAAAGAGTGGTGCGAGCGGTTCAAGGGAACCCAAGTCCAAGTCCAAATCCCAGTCCAAGCCTCTTATTCTAAACGCCAAAGAATTTGAGTAAGAGACTGAGTCAGACTCGATGGTGTATGCCCTAGTAGCTAGGGAGACGACACCAGAGGTTGGTATAGAGTTGCCCGCTGAGGCCATCCCGGTAGTGGACGAATTTCGTGATATTTTTCCCAATGAACTAGTGGAAGAGCTTTCCCCCATGAGTTATTTTCAGAAGACACTATGGCATAAAATGGGCACTCGGCTTCAATTTTCATCTGCCTACCACCCACAGACTGATGGTCAAACTGAGGTGGTCAATAAGAGCCTAGGCAATTTTGCTCAGGTGCTTAGTGGGAGAGTTTACCAGGACGTGGGATACTGTCTTACCCACTGCTGAATTTGCACACAACAATTCCATCAACAGGTCTACAGGTTTTATTCCATTCGAAGCTGTTATTGGTTATAGACCTAGGACACCTATTGATTTGGTCCCCATGTCCTTGTCCCATAGGCCATCAGAGTCTGTAGAGTCTTTTACACAGCATATTCATTCACTGCACTAAGAAATCAGGCGAGGGATAAATCTTAATAATGAACAGTATAAAGTTTCTGCAGACAAACATAAGAGGTTCAAAGAATTCAAAATAGGAGATTCTGTGATGGTTTGTATCAGGCCAGAGCGGTATCCCCAGGGAACCGTTCGAAAATTGCACACACGTAGCGCTGGACCATTCAAAATTATCAAACGAAATGGTCTCAATGTGTATGTGGTAGATCTTCCACCTTCAATGGGGATTAGTTCCATATTCAATGTGAATGATCTAGTCGCATTTAAGGGTATCCTTGATCCTATGTCCAGCATTGCGCGTGACCATCCCAGAGCACCAAATCATTCACCCGACCTTTGGCCTCTTCTTGACCCCTTGTCCCAGCCTCTACCCCCTATACCCACCATTCCTACTTCCAGAGAGGAGATAGAGGATATCCTGGACCATGAGATATAGTCTCGACACAGGACGGTGGGTTCCAAAAGTTCCTCGTTAAGTGGAAGTCAAGGCCGGCTTCAAACTACTCGTGGCTCAGTGAGGAGGAACTTCAGTGGCTTGATCCTGATATTCAAGAGCGGTACAAGAGCTTTGTTTCGCCAGTGGCGAAATCTTCGCAGCCAGGGAGGGTTGATGGGGACATCTCACATGGAGTACCTTCACTACGCACGTACGAAAGGAGGAGGACCCTACCATCGATCTACCTTGGCGACAGCATGGATTGAAAACCCACAACTTGTGGGAGGAGTATTGAGAGTCTTAGAGTCCAGAGTGGACCCGATTATGGCCCATCATGTCATGATCGTGGCCCACCACCATGAAACTTCGTAGGATTTTGGATTTTACTATTTTTCATGTTTTAGTTTTTTATAGTCGGCTCGGATTGATTAGTAGTTGTTTGGTTTTTATTATTTTTATGTGGACCTTTTTATGCGCACTTGGCGCAGGGGCACTTTAGTCATTCTCTCCTCTTAGGGTTTCTTTATAAACTCAAGGGGAAGGGGCATTATGGTGATGTTGTAAGAAATAAGAAAAGAAAAGATTGTTTTCTCTCTTCTCTTTGTGTGTGGAGACGTGAGCCATAAAAGGGTGAAAAGCCCCCTTTATTCATCAAGGGAAGACTACCAAGGTGCAAAGCCTCATCCCAACCCATTCCCATCATCATCATCTCTTTCCCCTTCATTCGCATTGCTTGTTCAGCCCAACACAACAGTCCAACAGCAAGAGTGCATCTTCCAGATCCAGCCCGCCGCTACAGGACCGCAACCTTTGGCGTAGCACTACGACTACACCACACACCGGATCGAGATGAAACTCAGAGGATCAAGACTCCTCCCCTAGCCGACCAGACTGAAGGTGGCTCCCACCCCATACGTGCTCCCCTCACACGTGTGAGCCTACTCGCCCACGTGTGGCACATGTGCGGGTCCCACATGCGGGACCTTTCTTCCTAGATTGATTCATCCTTCTGGTAGGCCTTCCTCCCAGCTCCAAAACCCCTTTTGGATCACCCGATTTGAATACCCGGTTTGAAAGATACGAATTTTATTTTTTTCCTGATTTTTCCTATTTTCTGCAAAATTCCCCAAATCAGATTCAAACCTCAAATTGACTAGATTAGTTCTCAATTCTCAGCCTAATAAATCATCCTAATCTGGAACCCTAACCATAGATTACCTAATCCTCACTTTTCCCCAATTTTAGAGCCCTAATCTTGCCCTAATTTGCAATTAGAGGATCTCATTGATGATGAAACAATCCTACACAAGCTTGACGGTTTCTACATTCCTAGGAACTCATTAGATTGATTATTTTGAATCAGAATCAGCCCTAACTTGTGTGTAGGCTTGGATCTTTACGGATTCCCCTAATTGGAATGGTTTGACTTTATTGTGGGATGTGGAAATTTATTATTGTTAATTAATTTGATGATCTTAGCTTTGCATATCATAGTTAATTTTCATGTCCTACATCACCTAGCTATACCTGATAATATCATTGATATTACGATAACAATGTCAATATTCAGAACACTATCACAATGGGACCCACCTGATCCATTGTTAGGAATTTAAAGATATAATGGAATCATAAACCTTTTCAAACATTCAGATTTTAACGTCCAATTAGTGGACCCAAAAGTGTAAATGTGTAGAGATGAGAAGGGAGAGAGAGATAGTGATCTCTCTCTCTCTCTCTCTCTCTCTCTCTCTCTCTCTCTCTCTCTCTCTCTCTCTCTCTCTTACTCCTCTAAAATAGGATCTATACATAAGGAGTTCGGGTTTCAAGGAGACACTAGTTATAGTGCTCCTCTCCCTACAGACTTTGATGTGCCCTACAACATCTAAAGTCTATGATCCCGGCCTATCCATGTACCCAAATTGACCTAATTCACCCACTAACCATGCCCATTAAGGTATCAAAAAACGGTTACATAACGGCCACAACGGATGTTACATAATGATAAGATGGAAACCGTTACACTTTACGGAGTCATAACGGCTAACACGGAAAAATTGACCTGTAACGGTCTATTACGAGGCTGATATATATATATATATATATATAAAGTCCTTTATGAGAACTGTAATGGCCGTTACACCCAGTGTTCGAATTATCTCCGATATTATCTTTATCTCCAGCTCAACGATATCGATAACAATGGTAGCGATACCGATAACGCTAATAGTATCAGAAATTCCAGGTATTAGCAATGTATCGCCAACATATCAATATTGCTAATGTAATCATCAATATTTTGAACTATGTAAATTCTAGGTGTCGCTTGTATTGCCAAATACATCAATATCCCCAATGTGTCGCCAATTTTTTACTATGTAAATTCTAGGTAATGCTTGTATCATAAGTGTATCAACAATATTTCAATAATATCGCCAACGTATTGATATTATCAAAAATTTTATTTCAAATATTTTTTTTCATGGGCGCATGGTTGTATGTAGTGTTCAATTTGTCATTTATAATATTGATAATATCTCGATATTATTGATATCACAACATGCAAGATATTGAGACCACAATCTTTCGTTTCCTTTCCAATTGTTGATGATTACTTGGTGAAATATCACGTGTTGTTGATATTTTGCAATATCAATGGATGATTGGATGGAAGGTTGGATTGTTCAATAGGACAGAGGAGATGGTTGGACTGATTTCTTACAACAACACATGCTTTTAAGGCCCCACTAAATGGAAACTTGTTATGTATGCATTCTTTTTGCAATTTTTTTTTATATAAATATGCAAATATGTACATTTTAACATCTCCTGAAGTTTCAATGAAATTCCACCGTTTTTCCTATGTTTCCCTGCATTTTCGGTTATCAATGAAATTATCGGTGATATCGATATTGTTTCCGTATCCCTGGCCAACGAAACTTGTAACGATACCGATACTTCGAACACTAGTTACACCCCCTATCATAACAGTGGTGCCCATTATGGCCACCATTTCTCTTATACCTTGATGGCCATCCACCCGTGGTCCAATACTCATGCAAATCAATGGGTAGACCATAGGATCTTAACCATCAGACATCCCTTAACTGCAATTAAAACCTTTTTACAGTTAAAAATAAAAGATCAATTGTTGAAAACATTTTAAAAAAATTAAACCATTTAACTGCAAGGCCCAATAAACAAGGTATTTCGTAACAATAACGATGGCCATAACGGCCACCATCATTACCTTTACAACACGGGCTATAACGGTCATTATGGCCCCCATAACGGACGTTACTGTCTCTTCTTTTTATTGGAAAAAAAAAACTAGAAAACTTGTATAGGCCTCATAATGGACCATTATGGGGCCATTACGGCCTTTACGGGGTGTAACGACCATTACGGGTTATTTTTTCAGTAACAACCATCACAGCCGTTATGACCCCATAATGTGTAATGGTTCCACCATTAACTTTACATAACGACCTTTTACGGCCCCATAACGACCGTTATGGCACACCATGCTAGTAAACAACATGAGAGATGGCTTGATCAACAACATCTAAGCCATAAAAGTGTTCCTAGGCAACCAGCGGTTCCCTTGTTATATCTTATGGACATACCCCAACCATTTCCTAATACGTGCACCCAACTACAACCATATATGAGCGGCTGAATTGACCTCGTGAGAAGGGTCAACGCACATTACACTAGGAACTTAAACTCACATATGTTCTCAAGTCTAAGGATTAGTCAAGTTGGTACATGCACTGGTTGATCTGAACTAGGCATGATGGGTCTCCCAATCTAAAGACTTGAAGCAATCCTCCAATACAAATGTGAAAAAGGGGTTTAATAACAAAATCTCATATCCATGAACAATCAAACTCCAAAGTGGGGTAGGGGAAAGGCAACAACTCATCGTTGAGCCTGATGGTGGAGACTTTACATCTCGACTCATCATCGGGCTGCTCATACAGGATAAGGGCATAAGAATAGCCACAGGTTCATCGCAAAACCTCCTAAGTGGTCATGGACTAATGGGGGGCTGAGATCCATGGAACACAACCATCCCTTGGTCAGTGGTTGTTGTGCCCAAACTCAAGTTCCCAAGGACAACAAAAGAATTCCTCTCCTTCAACCCATGAATGCATGAGCAATTAAGGTAAACCCACACAGTAATTATGGTATTAATAACATGCCAACACAAGACCCATGGCCATCATGATCAACAATTAAGATTAACATGAGCTTTTTAAGGCACACAACCCTATTGTCCATGCCTACCGAAACACCAAGAACATCATAAGGCAACCCAAAGTTTTTTTTATAAATAAATAAATAACCCAAAGACCTTACCCAATCAATAAAAGCCAATAACAATAAAAACCTAGAATGAAGCAAACCTCCCACCAAATATCACAATCATTAGATTTCTTTTATAACAACATCAACAATAACAATGAACTCATATATATGGCCTTTAAAAAAATATACACCAATTCAAAAGTAAAATATAATCGGAAAAAGAAAAAAAAAAAAAAGAACCTAGAAATTAAAACATACCATGATGCAAAATATGGAAAAATAAAATAAAATTAAACTAAATGGAAGTCACTAAAAGATTTAGCCCTAACAAAAACTCCAACAAAGATTATCCAATGCTAGGCATCAATATCTAAGTCATCGAGCACTCAAGATCCATACACAAGGCACACATGCACAAGATCCAACTATTCATCTAGTCCGCTCTATCATTGATAGACTATATACCGAAAATCACAACATTTTGATTATCCTAAACATATATGGGAGGACTTTTGCCCATTGATTGTTGATCATTGGCTTGGACTTGTCCCTAACCAACCATTTGTAATTCTTGAAAGTCGTCCCATCAATGGCTAGGATCACCTGAGCATATGGTTTTTCACACCCACCCCCAACAAGGCTCTGTAGATGAAATGTCTGGATCTCGTACATGTGGATAAAATGTATGGATGTTGAATGGTTGACTACTAAATTGGATAACATTGATAGCATTGGATCTACCCCCCAGACCTCAAAGATACACCAATTCAAAGGGGGAAAAGGATCCAACAAGAACAACAATGGAAACCCATAAAAGAAAATGAAACCCATCAATCCAAACACCACAAAAACCATCAACATCATAAAAATAAAGGGAAATCATTTAACCATCTGGATAGTTCATTCATCTTAGACAATTCTTGGCATGCAAAAACACAAGAATTGAACCAATCAGGCAATCCTAATCATCCAATCAACACGATATAAAAACGTATGAACAAGATCAAGCAAAGAAAAAAGGTCCAATCATTTAAACACTTAATCGGTGGAACCCACCTTGGATCGTATATGATTCCAAGGGGTTGTTTGGATTCTTGTAACTTTTTAAGTCGTGACTTTTACATGAAAGTGTAAGTCGTTTACATGTTGTTTATTTGGATGTAAATTGTAAGTCACTTACAGGCAATGTTCGAATTATCTCCGATATTATCGAAATATCTCTTATATTATCTTTATCTCTAGCTCAGTGATGCCGATAACACTGGTAGTGATGCCGATAACACTGGTAGTATCAGAAATTCCAAGTATTAGCAATGTATTGCTAAGTATCGCCAATGTATCAATATCGCTAATGTAATCACCAATATTTTCAACTATGTAAATTTTAGGTGTCGCTTGTATTGCCAATGCATTGATATCGTCAATGTATCACCAATATTTTTGACTATGTTAATTCTAGGTAATGCTTGTATCATAAGTGTATTGACGATATTTCAATAATATCACCAACAAATTGATATCATCAAAATTTTGTTTATTAGAAAAAAAAAATTTATTTCAACCTTTTTCATGGGCACATGGTTGTATGTAGTGTTCAATTCGTCATTGATAATATCTCGATATTATCGATATCGCAACATGCGCGATATCGAGACCGCAATCTTTTATTTCCTTTCCAATTGTTGATAATTTCTTGGTGAAATATTATGTATTGTTGATATTTTGCAATATTGTTGGTTGTTTGGAAGGAATGTTGGATGGTTAAATAGGCTAGATGGTATGGTTGGACTGATTTCTTACAACAATACAAGCTTTTAAGGCCCCATTAAATGGAAACTTATTGTGTATGCATTCTTTTTGAAAAAATTTTATTTCTAAATATGCAAATATGTACATTTTAACATCTCCTAAAGTTTCGTTGAAAATTCCACCACTTTTCCCATGTTTTCCCGCATTTCCGGTTATCAAACGATATTGTCGACAATATCGATATTGTTTCCGTATCCCTGGTCAGCGAAACTTGTAACGATACCGATACTTCGAACATTGCTTGCGGGTAAACAGTTTTTTTGTGTTTGGGTGACCTATAAAGTGTTTGTATTCACACCAAACAAAGCTTGAAGTAGAGAATCGCTACAAAATCTTCAAATTACATTTATATAAAATTTTAAAAAAAATACTTGCAATGAGATATTCCATTTGGTTGAGCCATCTAGATAATTTTTTGAGCTAATTCTTAGGCTAAACTAATCATCAAGTGAGCCACAAAAGTGGGCCCACAAACTCAAAATACTTGTAATGTGAAGAGGCTACTTATATAAGCAACAATTGCCCATGGATAATAGATTAACATGATCCAAAGGCCTTATTTTAGCAAACAAATGCCCATGGATAATAGATTAATGATATCCAATGGTCTTACTTTAACAAACAAGTGCCCGTGGACAAGAAACCAACCTATTTGCACAAACAAGTGCAATGACCCATCTAGTGTCAAGTACATACAATCCGTTTATCATGCGCATTCCCTCATCTTCTTCCTAGCCCCAAAAGATCAGGTCGATCTTAATTTAGTTGGGCCATACCACCAGAGCGTACTCTGGACCAATCAGGCCCATGGATAAGAGATTAATAATATCCAGTGGTCTCTTATTTAGAAACAGGTGCGACTTGATCAATCAATTCATTGATTTGTTTAGGAACCTAGGAGGGCATCATATAACACACATAATAGACTAATTAGAGTCATGCGCATATCTTCATGGCCCCAAATCTCTGTGCCTGTGTATCAACCATTGCATGATGCCTAAGTATCAAACAAAAAAAAAAAAAAAAAGAGGGAGAGAGAGAAAAACTTTGATACACTGGCAAAGTATGATGATGATATGTAGGCACTTATAAATTACTTAGATATTGCACATGTGGCATACAAGCAGCTAGACTAAAACCATCCAATGGTACCTAGTGTAGATGTATTATAAAACAGAAAATGAAGCTTATTTGATTTCTCACTATCGGAATGGTGGACATTTATTGGACGGTTAAAAGTGAATAAATCCTACAGTCCTATTTCCACAAACAAGTGTCCACAAAACAGATGTTAGGATTGTTTGATCTTGGTCCCATGATTTGGCAACAGCATGCTGAAAAATCTTGTCGGTTTTATCCATATCATGTGCAATTTCTTAGTGACTGTGTATCAAGCATCATATGCAGCCTGAGTATCATATAATCCCATACAGGGTTATACGCGCACATGCATGAGACTGTATGATCCAAACCTTCGTGGTATCCACCATGATGTCTACATGAAATCCATTCCATCCATCAGTTTTGTCAACTCAGATTAGGATGAGAAACTAAAAGTGAGGCAGATCCAAGGCCCTGGTGGGCCACACCATTCTAAACAGTGGGGTGGTAAATGGCCACCATTGAAACCCTCTTGGGTACCACAGCCGTTTTATTTCTAATCCAAACCGTCCGTAAGGTGATTCTCGCCAGGATGGACGGAGTGGATGTGAGGAGGACATCGCGGTCGGCCCCACACCACTTTGGGATTGCACGAGAGAGAGAGAGAGAGAGAGAGAGAGAGAGAGAGGAAACGGTCATTCATCTCCTCAATATAGAGCTTGGGAAAGAGACGTTGAGCATCTCCTCCTTACGCTCAAAATTCCAAAAATCCAACCATTGGCAGGTAAGTGACTTACCAGAAGTGAAAACACGGCTCTTCATGTTTTCAAAATGTTAAGTGAAAGCTGTAAGGGACTAACAGGTTGTAACTCTCTTACAGCTGAAATTTCACACCTTAACACTACCTGTGAGTTACAGGCTAGTCACTTACAGCTAATAGAAGTTACAGGCATCCAAACGTTTGGTAGTTTGGATTTTGGGCCTTCCAGATTTGGAATCCAAACCAGGCCCAATCTTGTGATTGGCCCCCTGGAATTTGGTGGATCTGAAATCCTTAAAAAGTACATTTATTCAATTCCTCTTCAAAAAGATGGGTTCGAAAACTCTCCAGTGGTCATATTTCAAAAGGATCTCTTGCTCTCTCTATAACCTGAGATCTCCAGTTTGCCAAACACAGTATCTGGATTCCACGGATTAAAAATCAATGTTGCCAAACACAACTGAAAAAAAATAAAAATTGAAAATAAAAATTGAAAATCTTGAAATCAAAGATTTGGATTCTAAAATAAAAAATCCAAATCCAAGTTGCCAAACGACTCTGGTCAGATGACACCAATCATCAGATCTACGGCTTGCAAAACGAGTGGTTAAAACAATAATGGACATTCCAAGGATGAGGCTAATTTTTTGCACACGAGGTGGAATGAATGTACGGTCAAGATCAATGCTTGGCTGGCCCAAATTTGAGATACAACTAGTTGTATAGTAAGCATATGATACAAACAGTTGAATGAATAGTAGTAGTAGGAGGAGGAGAAGAAGAATTTAGAAAATACCAATAGCAATGAGCTGAAGAACAGATAATTCCTTTGCTAATTGCTGCTGCTGCTGTTGCTGTTGCTGTTGCTGCCTCAACTGAAGAGAATTATCTACTTGTTTTCTCCTCATCAAACCCCGAAATCCCCTTGATGTCCCTCCACCTTCAACGAATCCCATCGACCTGCCCGACCTGCCCGCACTGCCCCGAAATATTTCGGAAGGGGGCTTTTTTCCAATTTCAGGGAAGCGAGCAGGCCAGGCAGAATATATAGAAGAAAGAAAGTAGAAGAAGATCCCTTGCTTCTTCTTCCTTCCTTCTTGTTATTTATTACTCTAGGGAGATGCTTCTTCTTCCTTCCTTGTTATTTATTACTCAAGGGAGATGCTCCAGTGCTCTCAGAGTACTATCTAGTTGCAGTCTTCTTGGTTCATTCGGAAACTTAGACAGTCCAATCCATTGATCCAGACCGTTCATCATGACAAGCACACATTTCACGAGTTACCATTTGAAACATCACACCATTCTGACAAATAGTAACCGTTTGATCAATGCACTTCAATATGGACGGTCAAGATTTTTTTACACAAAATAGGTCCACCAACATCTTCACAGTCACGGATTGCTTATCATTTAAAGAGTCGCTTTTTTTAAGGCAATCATCGCCATCCCATCCATGGCTTGGTAAAGGGATGGCCATAGAAAATGAGGTTATATCAAGGATGATTAACCGTACGATCAGTGTTATTTTTTCAGGGTAGCTCCGGATTTTTTTATTTTTTATTTTTTTAAAGCTTTGTGAGTACACATCCCACTGGTACCCACACCCCCGCTTGGGAACTGATACCAAGTCCCCCGTGTCGTCAGAAACATGTTTTTGATTTAACAGATGGTTCAGATTATTGTCCTTATTTCAATAAGGACTGCAATCGTGTCAAAAACGAATGTGCGGTTCAATTTAAACCAAATCACCGCGTCCACTGCCTCAGGATAAGCACGTACGTTTGAAAATTGATTATATATAGGGGTGTACGTGGGGTCGAGCTGAGCTCAGCTCAACTCGGCTCAGCCACTAGCTGACCTCAATTGGAACTCAGCTGACCGAGCCTGGCTGGCTAGCTCGGCTGAGTTTGGTCAGCAGCTTAGGCCAGTTCAAGCCAAGATCAAGCTAAGTTTGCCCGTGTAACATTTTCATAAACACTTGAATTGCACTTTCAAAATCTCACTATATTTAAGACAGCAGCAATGATTTCAATGTTATTTTATCAAACACCTTCTAAGCAACATAAAAATCAAGAAAAAAAAAAGGTATTAGTTTCATATACATATCTTCCTTGCCATTGGCCACATTTCATTGAGTCATTTCATCAAACATTTGGTGAGCAACATCAATATCAAAGTAAATGAGTCACTAAACTAGTTTGATCCGAGTTTGATTTGAACTGGGTTTGATCCGAGTCGAGTTGAACTGGGGCAGTTCGAACTCAGCTTAAACTCATTTTCGAACTCAAAAAATCAGCTCTACTTGGCTTGAACTCGACTTCGAACCGAGCTTTTTCGAGTCGAGTCGAGCGAGCTAGCTCGACTCGTCTACACCTCTAATTATATATGACTAAGATCTAATAAAATTGGTGGCCTATTAAGCCACTTGCTCCAAGTTACTTAACATAATTAGGTGATATTAATAATAAGGTGAGGTTTGTCCTCTAAAATGGGTTATACCGGATTTCATATGAAAAGACTTTTTCTCTCTAGAATAAATAAAATAAATTGAAAATTTTTACAGTCGATTATTGAGAACAATTATAGAACGCCTCTTTAGATAGGGAGTTTTACTTGATATCCGAACTGAATTCAGCATATGAGTGTAGACTCAAATATTTATAGCTAAAGTTAACAGCTACTTGATTACTGCTAAATATTACACTAAGGAATGTAAATAATAGATAAAGTAATTGGATTACACTAAAGAATGTAAATGGCGGGTAAAATAATTGAAATATAGATTTGGTTTGGTTTGGTTGGTATGAGACGATTTCTTCTATTGAATTTTCTTACTATTTATAGTCTTAAACTGATCATCTAGATGTTTCCCACGTTTTGACAGTTACTATAATTGTTTCAGTACTATATAACCTTCTGGAGACTTCCTTCTAAACTTGTCACATGTCGTAGTAACCGCTCCAGGCTTCCTTAACGACTCGACTGTATTTCACCCGGCCTCTCGATCGACCTTCTGGATGACTTTTAGCCGCTTGACATACTTTTGAATTCCTTTCAACTGCTCTCTATCTTGTCATTTTTTTAGTTGTGATTATATAAAAAGCACTTTAAACATCCTTAAAGATCTTTGACATACTGATTTTGGTTTCTTAAAAACAGTCAAAAATAGGTTACAACATCTCCCCTCCTCATTGCTTTGCATTTGGTAAAAGGTGAATGCATTAATAATTCGTTGTTTGACGCAATAACTGTGATTAGTCAGCCGTGTAAAAATATCAATTTCGACTGTCTTGGTCGAACTCGACCATCTTCATCGGAAAAACATCAAAGTTGGGCGACTTAATCGAACTCGGCTATCTTGGTCAAACAATAGCAAATTCAACCTTCTTAGTTGAATTCAACTGTCTTAGTAAAAAAACGGTAAATACGGCCATTTTTGTTAAAGTTGGCCATCTTGGTTAAGAAATAGCAAATTTAACTATCTTAGTCAAAATCGACCATCATGATTGAAAAACGACATTTTGGGCCATCTTGGTCAAACTCAGTCATCATGATCAAAAAATGGCAAATTCAATCATGACAATGGAGATTGTCGGTCAATCCATTCGAATAGGGCTTATGGTTAACCAATATAGTAATACGGCTGAAAACTTGGCCTATTACTTCCTGAACTATTTGAATAATTTGGTCATAATTTAAACAACATGATTCATCCATTGGAGGTTGTTCAAGACCTACATAGTTTTGTCTTTCATAATACAGTGGATTTCTAAGGAAGGGTTGCCCATAGGTATATCATGATTTCCTTTTTCATGAACAATATTCCTCACCTCCCACTCTGGTCGCTTGAACTCGGCGAACAGCAGAGCATTCCGTCCACCTTAGATTGGAACGCGAGGTGTGTTCCACTGCAAGGGAGGTATTGATGGTGGTTGAGTAATGTTACCAACAAAACTTCTTTTTAGCATTATATTGCATTGTCATAAGTACTCTTTCGGTGATGATGGGCATCGATCGGTGCATGGCTTCAGCCTCGCTAGCCATTCATTTGTTTATAGTCTCAATTTGAACAAGGAATTACTCGGCCTGAGTATGTACCAACTCCACATCAGCTCTCCCATATTCGTAAACGTTTTAGATACTCGGTTGCATATCCGGAGTTCTGACCGTTATCTCTTCAAGAGAAGTGGTTCGAAAAGTCAACGCCCATTCTTGGTTGGCAGGACTGAGTATCAAACTAGTATTTAAATTTAATAATTTAGGGGTCATTTGAATTAACATGTTTTCGGTAGGAGATGGTGTGGTTGGTGTCAAGGGTTTAACCTCAACAATTCAATTGCTTATCCTATTCATATTTTCGATTGATCAAATTATACTATCACACCAATAAGTAAATTAAAGCGAGTATCACACCGGGCGTGCCAAGAAATATGTTGCTGTTATTTTAATCTTAGTCACGTGGTCAGTGTGGGCGTGTCAAAAAATATGTTGTTGTTATTTTAATCTCGGTCACCTGATCAGTGCAGGCGTGCGAGAATTGAATGTGTGGCTCAATTCAAATCGAATAGCTAGAAACGTCCAGAAATCGCTCATATATGACCGAGATCTAATAAGATCGGTTGTCTATTTAGCCACTTACACGGTGTTGCTTAAGATGATCAGGTGATAGTCAGAGGGTAGGGTTTGTTATCTGAAAATGGGTCGCACGCCTGCCATCTAAAAGAAATGACTTTTTCTCTTTAGTACAGATAAAACAAAAAGAATTTTTTATAGTCGGTCGCGGAGAACAATTGTAGTTTGCCTCTCTTGATAGAGAACTTTGCTTAATACCCGAACTGAATCCAACGTTTAATTGTAAACTTAAATAATTACAACAAAAGTTAACATCTACTTGATTATTGCTAAATATTACACTAAGGAATGTAAATGACAAATAAAGTAATTGGATTAAACTGAGAATGTAAATGACAGGTAGAGTAATTGAAAGATAGATTTGGTTTGGTTTGATTGGTATGAACGATTTCTTCTACTGAATTCTCTTATTATTTATAGCCTTAAACCAATCATCTAATGCTTTCCATGTTTTGACAATTAATGTAACTGGTTTAACACTACATGACCTTCTGGATACCTCCTTATAAACTTACCATATGTCCTAGTAATTGATCTAGGCTTCCTTATCGACTCAATCACATTTCACTCAGATACTCAGTCAACTTCGTGGATGACTTTCGGTTGCTTGACTTGTTTTTGAATTCATTTCAACAACTCCTTATCTTGTCATTATATTGGTTGTAATTACAAAAAAAGCACTAAAATGATCTTTAGAGATCTTTAACATGTTATATCTTTCTCATGTTATAACACATGTAATTTCTAATTGAGTTTCCTAATAATATTTAGAAATAATTTTCCTAATAATGATTAGAAATAAGGTACAACATAGATTAATTGATATATTGGAGAAAAAGAAAAAAATAAATTTTATAGACAGGTTATATGATTAGAGGTGTACATGTGTTGAACCGAGTCGAGCTTGGCATAGCTCGACTTGGCACGACCACAAGCTGACACCAGCTTGAACTCGGCTAGGCTTGGCTTGGCTCGGTCCTCGAGCCTAACTGGCTAGCTCGACTCTGTTCGGTTAGAAGCTCTGGCTAGTTCGAGCCAAGTTCGAGCCAAGATCGAGCTTGTGTGGCATTTTCACAAACACATAGAGTGCACTTTCAAATTCTTACTATATGTAAGACAGCAACAACTGTTTATAGGTATTTCATCAAATACCTTGTAGGCAACATCAAAATCAAGAAAAAATGATATTTGTTTTATATAAGTATCTTCATTGCCACTAGCTAACACTTCGTTGTGTCATTTCATCAAACACTTGGTGAGCAACATCAATATCAAAGTAACTAAGTCACCAAACTAGTTTGATCCGAGTTGGATTCGAGTTGGGGTTTGATCTGAGTCAAGTCAAGCTTGGGCAAGCTTGAACTTGGTTTGAAATTTTTTTGAGCTCAAAAAATCAGCTCGACTCGGCTCGAACTCAATTTCGAACTGAGCTTTCTTGAGTCGAGTCGAGTGAGCTAACCGAGCTAACTCGGTTCTTATACAGTCCTATATATGATAGTCCAGCTGCCTATGACACTTGGTACGCAGGTACTAAGAAATTGTAAACGTGGCATATATTACTCAAGTTAAGTAACAGTTCCGAAATTAGATTGGTGGAACTACCCAATATCTGATTCGTGGGCTTTTGTTAGTGTAAACGGGACCATTTGGATTAATATTTTTTTTAAAAAAAAATTTTGGCCGTCCAATAAACGTCCACCAGTAACCATAATTTGGATTGTTTTATTTTATTTAATTATACGCCGCGTGTACAGCGTATCATCCACTACACTTTGCCAGAGTAGGGAAGTTTTTGTCAATAATTATAGGAAGAGCGATAGCTACCGAGCGTCTTTGCACAGCGTACGCGACCTTTTGATTATAGCAAGTGGGGCTCACTGTTTTGTTGCTCCCATCGTGGCATGAAAGAAGTCTGTCCACATGCTGGCTCAATGATGCAGATAACAAGTCCGATGGGCTAATGATATCGATTACAAGTGCGATGGGCCCCCACTTGTCCCGGTGCAATTGCCATGTGGCTCATCCTTCTCACCTGTGGCATTGATGTATACGACGAGAACGGATTAAGTGAAACCCCGGTCACACAGAAGACGGTGCGGCCCTTACTGTGGGGTTACCGTGGGGCCCACACTTATACATGTATTATGTATCCACGCCGTCCATCCATTTTTTAAGATCATTTGAGGGCATTATCCAAAAAATAAAGCATGTCTAATTATCAGGTGGACCATGCCATAAGAAACAGTGGTGATTCACCATTAATAGGTTACGAAAGTTTTGGATCAAGCTGATATATTTTTCCCCTTCATCCAGTTTATGTGACCTTATCAATAGATTGGATGGTAAATAAGCACCATCAAGGTGTACCCTAAGAAGTTTTTACTGTAGGACGGTCAATAACCACTTTTTTGTTTTTTTTTAATGACATGGTACACCTGATAATTGATATACGCCTTATTTTTTTGGATTGTGCCCTGAAATAATCTTAAAAAACGGATGGACTGCGTGGATGCATAACACATGCATCAAGGCATCAAGGTGGGGGGTCTCACCTAATCCGCCCGTATGCAACTATCTACAGCAACTAAATAGAGCGTGTCCCATTGTGCATGGAGCATAAATTTAAAGCCAAGCTGATAAAGCAATCCTAACCATTCAACGAATGGCAATGAAATGGATGGTTAGAAGTAAATAGTGAGCGGTCTGGATTTGAAGGGTAAAATCAGATTATCTCCTCAGTGCAAATTTTCAACTGTGATACATCCACAATTTTGCTAAGAGATTTGGATGGTATGGATTTCTCTACAAGCTATGTGTACGGTTGAAGAGTCACCACCATTTTTCGGATGATGATGGTCTGGATTTCTGTACAAGCTAAGATTTGGATGGTCTGGATTTCTGCACATCTGAAATAATTCGCCGAAAGATGATATATCTTGTCTGTTCTTCCCTGTGACCCGCTTGCAGTCGTATCTTTTTAACCAGCTTTCCAAAGTGCACACGCGCGTGTGCAATAGAGCTCATGTGCACGCCACACACATATACAACTATGGCACATGGATTCAGATCCAATTCATCCAGCAGGTTGGTTAGATCTTCTATATGTTTCGTCAAGAATAAATCTGCTCCGTTAAGCATATGAACACCAATATTGGAAACAGGTGGATGGGTTAGAAACTTCAGCCCAACATTCTAGAGCCGTACATTTTTTAAAAAACTGTGGCCCAATATAGACAGTGAGTCAACCTGATTAAGGGCTTGGAAATATTTCCTTTCTGATGAGTGAATTAGATCTTGGATCTATCGTGCCATGTTGGCACTTATTTGGCGTGTAAAGGAGCTTTATTTAATACGCGTGTTCACTTAAGAAAAGACAAGTTGGAAGAATCGGATGGATAAAGAAAGAGAAGCGGAGCTGACTGCGATGGACGATGGCCATTTCGTAAGAGGAATTGTTTATCTGTTCGCCCACCGAAGGATATGCACGGTTGACGGTACTCGGGTTTTCACTTTATGCAAGTGGGCCCCTTGTTCAAGTGATCAGATCATTGGACTGTTGCGTGACTTGAAGATTCTCCCCATCAATCTGGGCCTTTTCAGTTGAATGTGCCCTATTGTTATATTTCTGTTCTTAGCCGTCTATTTTCAAGTTAGAAATTGTTAGGATTATCCGGTCAAAATGATTGTCTGGAAATGGTCCATCCACTCTGATTTCCTTCAGTTTGATGGTCTGGATTAATGAAAAATAGTCCCAACCCATGCCTTCTGATTAGCCCAATCTGCCGATTCAAAGTGTTGGCGCCCAGTCTGTGTAGACAACCCACGGAAAACAAGGACCAACTATTCTTTGGGCCTAAACTTAACTTTAATAAATTGTTTCTTATTGACTTATTATTGCAAATCCAAATAAATCAAACTAGAAAAATACTTGGTACATGCTGGACACAACCAACGGACCCGATTGACTAGCGCCAAATTTAGTAGCGATTTGGTCACCGCCGTGCATCCAAACTCCAAAATCCCGAAAACTCTCTATATGCAGCAACCAACATACGAAAAATTATAAAATGAACTCTTTCTACCCTTGGATCTCTCTCTATAATACTTAGTTTTCTCGAATAATATTGTGTTGAGGCGTGAGATGTCGTATTTTCAAAATTGAGGAAAGTACAGTCGTCCTTGTCCACAAAGTGACAATAGTATTATTGATGGCAAATTTTAACCGATCAGAGTGATTTATGCCTCATTGAAAATGTGGTCAAATGATCTTCCTAATGAACTTAAGTTTCTTCTAGTTCAGGTTATGATGAGGAAGATTCGGCCCATTTATCAAAACCACGAATTGCCAATTGACTAAAATTGAAAAAATTCTGGCCGCACTTTAAACTAGTCAAACGGGATTTGATTGAAGTAATTTTAGTTGCATTGAAAAACTTATCAAGTGATATTTTCAATGATCCTAAGATTATAAAAACAGACCATCAGTCAAATTATAGACAACCAATTTCATATAATGGACAAATGTACTTTCGGTAGGTCAAACGGGATCCGATTGAAGTGATTTCAGTCTTGTTAGGAAGTTTATCTGATTATCATTCCAACGAGATTAAGATTACCGAAAACGGTTAAACAACGAAAAAGATACAAGCATTTAAACAATTCACAGAAAAAATAAAAACTAATATAAAAATTTATAAATATATAAAAGTAATTATTACTTTTAACTTACATATATATAATATTATATATCGATTTAAACTATAAGCGCCCATAATGCAGCCCGATGAATTACGGCCGTTGGTAGAAGAATTTGGCTACCAATGCTTATATAAGAGATCTAATGGACGAAGGAAAACATAGATATACACATAGAGAGACATATATAGAGACGGAGAGACATAGAAGAACGGAAAGAGAAAGAATTAGAGAGTGAGAGAAAAAATAGAGAGTAGAAAGAGAAATAAAAAATACAGAGAGGGTCCGATGGTTAGATTTCACTTGGATGTGCTGCTTAATGTGTTTTAAAGATTTCCAACATGCTGACATTCTGCCCAACTTAGGAGATAAAAACACCCATCAAAGAAGTCATTAAAACTAAGAGTTTGTCAATCTCTATTTAATTTGTATGCCACTCCATACATTCCAAGTACATTACCTATATCCATATTTCTTTCTATCTCATTCTGTACTATTCTCCCTCTTCCATTTTTTTAACTTTATTTACTTGCCCAGAATCTTAAATCCTACGAAGTAAGGCTAGTTGACATTTTATTTTATTCACTGTATTTTTACTTTATTTGCCTACTCGGGGCCACTTGACTCTGTGATGTAAGGCTAAATAGTTTTTTCTTATTTTCGCCTGCCCAGCCCTTATGGGTTATGTGAAGCATGACCAAATATAATAATATCGAAACTTTGTTGAATCCCTAAAAAGTACAAAATCTTGTGAAGTAGAGATCGCTCATTGTGCAGGCGGAAAATGATGCTTAATCCATTTATTTTCCGTCACCGAAGCCCTTACTCAGAATCTACGACAGATCAACCGCGGGAGTCACTTGAGTTAGGGAATCGTGAGATTCCCTGACCCCCTAAGTGATTATGAAAGTACGAGCTATAGAAGTCCTAAAGAGGGGGTGAATAGGACAACACAAAATATTTCGATATAATGCGGAATAATAAAATAATTATACTCAATTGCCTAGATGATTGAATTCTTGATATTAAATAGTTCATAGGACAACCTTTACTTAAAAGATTTAGGCAGGGCAACCTTATTTTACGACGTCTTTAAAATCAAAACATCAAACTTAGCAAGAGTAAATCAATCACAAGGAAAGCATATAAAGAATTAAAACAATCACCATAATGCACAAAAGAATTATAGTTGTTCGGTGCTTAAACCTGCACCTACTATACTGTCAAAATTACTATCTTCGTAATTTTAGTTTTCACTATTTCAAGGTTTTCATAGGATCACCTTAACAACCTTATATAGTTTTTATGATTTTCATGAGCTATCACAACAAAATACACTTTGTAATTTTCACGGGATCAGCACAAAATAACCCGCTAAGATTTCCGGGCTATCTCAGAAAAATCCAAAATAAAATGAATGTAAATACAGTACTTATCTTCAAATAGTGGGTCGAAGACGTTACTGTAGCTTGATTATAGCGATCTTCTTTCTTGGGATATTGATGAAGCCATGTATGAGTTCAATCCAAAAAGAATATAGGGATCTAATTTATTTTTAATATATATAAATAAAACCCTAATTGCTGCAAATTCTATTATTTAAATCTCAAGTAAAGTTTAGATAACTCTCTTAAAAACAATTAATCTAACTTGAGAAAGAAAATAAAATAAGCTAATAGAATATTAGAATTACCGCACAAATAGCTTAAGGAGGCCTGACTTTCTCTCTAACTTTGAGGAGGTTTCTCACAAATTTTCATGTCTTTAATGAATGAGAAAAAGGCCTCTATCTGTAGTCAAATGACTTGGAAATTCGGTTGGCCCAATTATCGGTTCAGCTGGCCAAATTCCAATAATTGCGTTCCAATGACATTCGGATTTCGCGGGATAAGATCTTTCGAAAATTCGGCTGGCCGAATCTCCTTGAGATCCAAAATGATTACACGCTGGAAACTTGATTGAACATATTCGGGCTGGCCAAGCGAACATGTTCGGCTGGCCGAACTTCCAGTAGAAATTTTTTGTTTAGATGTAAACTTGCTTGAATAATATTGGGTTGGCCGAACCAAAGGTCGGGTTGGCCTAACACTAGTGTATTTAACTTAGAATCATATGATATCATGATGTTATAAGCAATACACCTAACTTAGGGTCAATCTAAGATAATACCACCTGATGGTTAATACATACGAGGTGTTCTGTTCTGAGACTTCCTTGAGATGTTGATTAAGTCTTTATGAGTCCTTCGTGAGTTGTTGAAGCGTATCTTCATGAGTGCTTGTGTTCCTTTCAGGACTACAAAATTTGACAATCTAAACTGTGCTTAAGTATAAGCACTTATAGATTATACGGTTTCTAGCTGGCCGTAGATTTTTTGTTTCATTTGGCTAGTTGTGACTCCGAATCAAATGCATTTTTATACAAGAGTCAATAACATACTTTGACTTCCGTAACAAATTAACACCAAAGCCAAGGAATGAGGGAACCACTGCTCTTGCATGGGGGAGGCGTTCACAGTTTGTTTCATGTCACGTGTAATGTGCACGGGCATGCTAAAATTGAGAAAGCAGCTTGGTCCAAACCGATCAACTTTGAACTCAATAACCAAAATAAATAGATACGCCCAATATAAATGTATATGACCAAATTTTGAAAAGATCATCCAGTTACTTGGCCACTTGTAAAATTTTGTAATGATCAAGTGCTAATCATAAGGTGAAGCTATTCCTCTAAAGATGGAAGATGGGTTGCTTCCTGCCTTCCACAAAAAAGACTTTTTAGAATACCAGTGCAATCAAACAAAAGGAAAAACTCATAATTAGTCAATAAGAGTGAATTCAAGAATGTGTCTCTTGTAAGAATATCGTGATATTTGATAACGAAAAAATCTAGCGTATGAGCATAAATTTGGATTATAACTAAAGACTATTACTATGAATTAAATTTGAATTATAACTAAAGACTATTACTAAGAATTACCTCTATATGATTAACGCTACTCCTAAGATAAGTTAAGATAAAGTAAATTGATAGATTTGTTTGATTGGATTTATAGATGATTTCTGATTTTTACTATGTTGGATTTCTTTACTATCTATAGAGTTCTATTGTAGCTTATTCTTTCAGATTATTCTTCTATTATTGCAATGGTTACAATAGTTGAAAATCCTTTCTCTAGATCATTCTTTTTGTTATGTTTACCTTTGGTGATTGTTCCTCTTTTGTTGGCCAAATTTTGTGTCTCTCGGTCACCTTCTTTATGTTGAATTGCTTGACTGCGTTTCTATCTTCGCTCGTAAAACTTTTGGATAACTCGGCTGCATTATTTCATCGAACATCCAATGATGTGTAAAATTGAATTTAGACCAGCTATGATTATAGAAAAAGAGTTCCAAGTATCTTGAAGATATTTTTATTCACCTCCTATTTCTCATGAAATCACACATGTTGCCCTCCTATTAGCTTTTTCCAGAATGGCCAGAAATAGGGTATAATATTGCCCCCCACGTTGCTTCGCCTTTAGGAAAAATGTGAAAATGACGTTGTTCTGTTGTCCAATGTAACAAATGCAATCGGTAATTGACTGAGGCCATATCGAAAGATATCATTTACCTCTTCTTCTTAGGTTGTCCATATGACACGTTGCATAAAATCATATTGTATAAGGAGTCATAATTATCCTTTCATTAATGCGCACATATCGCGACTGATACTTAAACACAACTCTAAGTGTAACGCCCTGAATTTCGAGGGTCGAGCAAAGCTCTACTCCCAAGATCCAGCACATCACTTATGCAGTATGGATAATAATGTTCAGATTTCGTCCATATTAATGAGTTAAATATCAGTGAGATTATACTACAACAACATATTATACTCCGGATATAATTAAATTAAGCAAGCGGAAGTCTGAAGCATATGTATTTAAGTATGTAAGTGTTTCACAACCTCCTGAGTATGAGTATGTAACCAGACTGAATATATACATGTATTGTTTAAAAATATACAAAATGTGAAAATGTAAGGTGTTCAACTAAGCCAAATATCCCTGTAGTCCCTGCGCATCGGTATGAGGTCTACATATACCTGCCCGAGAGCTGAAAGTAGGAGAACTCCTCCTCGTCCATAAAGTCCTGCTCCGTTGTATAGACTTCATCAACACCTGCATCTAAACCAGAGTCTGGTTGGTGTTTTAAAACACCGTTCTAGGGTGAGAGTGAGTGATCAACTCAATGGTACTATAAGACACAAGTTAACATGTTATCAAGTCAATCAAGCAGTAATGATAAAGCAACATAACAATCACTTCCTAACTACTCTTGTTAATGCAGGAATGGAGTGCAAGTAATGATGTATGCCCTCACATCAAAGCTCCTTCAAAAGCGACTCCGACAACCTATTTCACATATGATAGCATTGCCTCCCATGCAACTTTATTGCTTTTAAAGCACATCCTAACTAATGCAATACGATGTATGGTCGTGTTAGCCGAGTACTTAATTAAGTTTATTCATACAGCAGATTTGGAAAGCTAGGGTACCTCCCTTTATATCATTGACCCAAACCGAAGGATCCATCTAGGTTTATCACTCCTAATTAAACACATACAATAGACAAGTTGTAGGGCATTACTCCTAGTGAAAAGTAGTTGATAGGTAAATTTAAAAGTTTATACTTGCGGTCACTACGGGAGGCTCGTCACCTCAGCATAGGCCGATAGCACGAACACGGTATCCCATACCACCATGCCCGGCTCACGAGTCTTGGTTGGTCATTGGTCACAATAGAGAGACTCGTCACCCCAGCATAGGCCGATAGCTCGAATACGGTGTCCCATACCACCATGCTTGGCTCATGAGTCTTAGCGAATCGTGGTACCATGGTTAAAGTGGGCCTTTACATTGGTGATGGGTACCTTATATTCAAGCAGTGGTGTCCATACATGGTAAACACATAATAGGCCAATCGGTTTATTAGACAAGTTCGATTGGTACGAGCACACGCTGACTTAATTGACATGGAGTGCATAAGCGCCCCTTGTGGCTTAACCACTGTCGACAATCGTCGTGCGACTTGGATTCATCGAATATATCCAATGTGACGAGATTAATTCGGCTACTCGAACGGGGACTGTTATCAATTTTCTGGACTACGTTGTAGCCCCAATCTTACTCAGACGCAATAGGTAAACACATGTGATAGTCATTTTAGCATGTAACAAACAATCCAAGTAAATTCCTCATTTGAACATTTCATTAAACACATTGAATATATTACTTGACACTTACATTTTATCCATAGATTGCGTAGAGGCAAATAAGATTACATGAAAGAAACTATACATATGAATAAGGTAATTAAGAATCCTACCTTAATACTCTTAATAATTACAAATCATCAACAATTTCTCATTCAGACAATTTATCAAACACTCAGGCTACACTTCACAAGATACATAGACTAGGTTAGTTACACCATATATTTTAGCAATTCCTTACATAGGGAAGTCAACATACATATGACAATGATGAATCCTAGATTAGTAGTCATGGCAAGCACAAATCATGTTTACATGTTCATTCAAACATTTTAACAAACACATGGGATGTATCTTTGTTCAACATAGTTCATACATGTATAATATATCGAAAACGGCGTATCTAAGACAATATGGTCGCAATCAAGCCAGACGTAAATCATTAGCTGACATTGAAAGCATTGATAACCACAACTTAAGCGTTTATAGTCCGTACGATTCAGACTCGGTTCGAATTCTACGTTCCCGAAAACGGAACGTCGGGTACCTAAATAACGAAATAGGTTAGCTAGTTTGACAAATAATTAGCCTAGATCTCTACAATGATATTAGAGTTAGGTTTTCTTACCCAAAATCGTAGCCGAAATAGATTGTGTAGCATAACAGGGTGGTGATTCGGTGCGTGGAGTCGTGGGAGAGGATTCCTGCAATAATCCCCAAAGATCCTTCTTCTCTCTTTCCCCTTTTCTCTTCTTCTTCTCTCTTTCTCTCTCTCTCTCTCTCTCTCTCCCTTAGGGTTTTGGAGAAATTCGTATATGAGAGAGGTGGGGTGATATAAGGGCTATTTATAAGTCCAGAACTGATGCAAATGGCCTCAGGGCAACTATATACATATATTGTATCCTTTGGGTGACTGTTTTTGACTAACAGGGCTCACAGGAAGGCCCACTACTCACTTACGTCACAGGGTAAGCTCCCTGATAATGGATCTATGCCAGGACTCGATTTCGGAGTGATCGGATGACCTGATCGACTGTGAAGGACCTGTGTCAGATCAACGGTCATACTTACTCGATTGGGGCCACGGTTATATGGATATGAGCAGTGAAATTTCCTTGTCCCATGGGTGAAGTTTGGTTAGAAACTGACGGTCCAAAATCTCCAATTTCACGTGAGAGTGAATGGCCCAATTCACTTAAGTTTCAAGTCATTTTCTAAATATATTCGCGTTTCTCACACACTTCACTCAGGGCTCAAGTTGTACATTTTTGGATACTATTTGGGCTCGATTCCCTTGATGGTTGTCAAGCCCAGTAGGACGGACATAACCCTATAATTTCACGATCATCGGACTCTCAATGCGCGGTCCAGATCCGATATGGAGTTTCAATGTAATCCCGAGAGCAACAGGCTCTGGGGATTTCACCTAGGTCTTTAGGTGACGTTGCGTTAATGGTATTAATGGTTTTAGGCCTTCTCATTTGTGAAAATGGTGGTCCGAGCTTAATTCACCAATTATTTAGTTTAGCACTTAACTAATTTTTGCCTAAATTATGACTGGATACGTCCTCGCGTAGTTCTGCCTGAGGTGGTACTCAGGTCTTTTTACAGATTTTTTCGAGACTTTACAATCTACCCCCCTTAAAGAAAATTTTTATCCCCAAGATTAGTGCCTTTTCATACTCCTAGAGGATTTGTGGGTAGTTCTTAGGGACTTCGGCTTCCGTTTCCCAAGTAGCCTCCTCCTCGGTGTGGTGTGTCCATAACACTTTCACGAGCGGGATAATCTTGTTACATAATACTTGCTCTTTATTATCTAGAATATGTGTTGGTCATAATACATAGGTAGTATCTTCTCTTAACTATACTTGCTCCCACTTGATAATATGAGTAGGGTCGGGAACATATTTCTTCAGCATTAACACATGAAACATGTTGTGTATGCCTGCGAGTGGCGTGCGCAAGGCAAGATGGTATGCCACTACACCCACTTGGTGTAAAAGCTGGAACGGGCTAATGAACCTCGGCATGAGTTTCCCTTTCCTGCCAAAACGTAGTACTCATTTCATTGGGAAAACTTTAAGGAATACATTATCCCCAACTTCAAATTCCAATTGTCTCCATCTCGTATCTGCGTAGCTCTTTTGCCTACTCTGGGCCGTAAGGGGTCGATGCTTGATAATATCGATCTTTTCTGAGGTTACTTGAACCAGATCTAGGCCAACTAAGTTCTTCTCGCCAACTTCCACCTAACAATGCAGAGCCTGACACGGGCATCCGTACAAGGCTTAGTAAGGAGTCATGTCGATGCTTGCTTAGAAACTGTTGTTATAAGCAAACTCGTTATAAGGGAGACAATCATCCAAGCTGTCCTTGAAGTCAAGTACACACGCTCGTAACATGTCCATAAGTATTTGATTTACCCGCTCCGTCTGCCCATCAGTCTATGGGTGGAACATGGTACTGAACTTCAGTTTCACTCCCATTGCTTCTTGGATTCGAGTCCAGAAAATAGACGTGAATTATGTGTCTCGGTCCAACACAATCTCTATAGGAACCCCATGCAGTCGTACTATTCCTTGATGTACAGCTTGACTAGATCATCTGCTGAATTAGAAACTCTAATCGGGAGAAAATGGGTTGATTTCATCAACTGGTCCACAATCACCCAAATGGAGTCATGCCCCTTTCTCGTCTTTGGTAACCCTGAAATGAAATCGATAGATATGAAATCCCACTTCCACTCAGCTATGGGCGTGAGCTGAAGTAAACCAGGGGGTCGGCGATATTCGGCCTTGACTTGCTGGCACGTGAGGCATCAGGACACAAAGTCTGCTATTTGGGCCTTCATGTTGTCCCACCAGTATGAACGCTTCATGTCTCGATACATCTTTGTACTACCCGGATGCATCGCCAACTTTGAATTGTATGTGGCCTCTAAAACTTCTCTCCTCAAGTCGTGATGGTTCGGGACGCATAGGCGGCCACGATACCATAAACCTCCATCCAAGCCAATCCTCCATTCTGATTCTTCACTGTCGTTTGCATGTTCTCTCATCTTTAACAATAGCTCATCTTCCTTTTGAGCCACAATGATCCAGTCATCAATAAGTGGCTGCACGTGGAAGTGTGTGACGCTTTCGAATGACTCCTCTACTGTCAGCTTCTGTAAGACCTGTATCCTAGCCCGTACCATTCCATAAACTTCCACGGTCCTCCCAGTCGAATTTCGACGACCCGCGACGCGTAGATAGCATTGGCGCACGCTCTTGAGTCACATCCTTTAAACCCGAGCCGACTCAAAATGAGACCTATGTCATTGCGACCGTGCCGTCGCCGCGGTTCCGACGACGCGTCTTGTGCGTCAATGCGACGCTCAGATTATGAGATCCAGTCCGTGCATTATCTAGGCCGTTGATCACTTGATCGTGGGACCCACCTTATGCATGTGTTGAATGCAAACCGTCCAGCGTCTAGGGACGCTGGACATGGCTGAGACGTGAGAAGTGAACCGACAGTGGGGTGTATAAAAAACAAAAAACCAAAATGCATATATAATTATGTTTTTGGGGTGGGCTGCTCATGTAGGCCTCACCTTGATGTGTACATCTAATCCACGCCGTCCATTCCTTTCCCCAGACCATTTTAGGCGTTGAGCTAAAAAGTGAGGCTAATCCAACTTTCGGGTGGGCCATATCTTAGCAAACGGCGTGTCTACCATTGAAATACCCCCTGTCGTTCCTATACACCAAAATATATTGGATATTGGGCTTGTTTGGCTTGTCCTGAGCTATGGGAATCAGTGAGCGGGGTGGATTCTTCTGATGCGGGCCCCACGCATGAAAAACTGTGAAAATACGTAATTTTAAAAAAATATATATATGTGCAGTAGACGTTGCTGCTGCCAGAGGCAGGCAGGCAGCGCCTGCTGTGGTTGACGGATGGACGGGTAAGGGGACACGGGTCCCAGCTGTGGGCCCCACCGCGATGTGTGTTAAACATCTAAACCGTGCATTTGTTACCCCTTTAGAGAAGTGGACCCCCCTGCGAAAATTAGCCCGATCTGGAACCCAGGTGGCCCACATTATAGGAAACAGTGGGATTGATCATCTGCCATTGAAACTCTATTTGGTTTCACAGGAGCTTTGGATCAACTTGAAATTTATTTTTTTCCCCTGCATCCAGGTCCATGTGACCTTATCAATGGATTGGATGGAGAGTAAGCGTTATGGTGGGCCCCACGTGGGACCCACCTCTGTAGAAGAGGGTTGGCTGGCGTACGTCACACACCATCTATATAGCTGCTGTATGAGATGTCAGCAGTTTCTGTGGGTGTGTGAAATCCACACTGTCTATCTGGACGGTGGGACCCACTGATGTGTGGATCTCGTCCATGCCATCAGCTCATATGCGTGGGCCCCTCCATGATGTATGTGCTGAATATGCACACCATCCATGTGGACGGTGCTGCGGGGACTGACCATGATGTATGTATTTTATGTTCACCTTGTTCATCTGGTGGGCCCATTTTGAGGTGCTGGCCCACCTTGATGTAAGTATCTTATACCCACACCATCTGTATTTAGACGGTGGTAGGTGCAGCACACCGTGATGTATGTGTAATCCACTCCGTCCATCCAATAAGGGAATCGTAGACCCCACCTTGATGCATGTACTTCATTCCATGTCGTCCATCTCAAGGATCCACTGTGATGCACGTATTTCTCTAAGCTGTCCATCTGTTCACATAAATGGGACCCACCTTATTGTATCCATTTTTTTGTGTTGCCCATGTACAACACGTGTGGTCCACCTTTGATGAATATGTTGTACAAAATCGATGGGGATGGAACGTCTACCATTGAAACTCGATTTTGGGGTCATAGAAGCTTTGATTTAGTATGAAATTTGTTTTTCCTCTTAAGTCAGGTCCATGTGACCTTGTGAACGGATTGGATGGAAAATAAATGTTACAGTGGGTCCACTTAATGAAAATAAAGCCCATTGTTGAGGCCCATTTGATATGGCCCATTTGATTCGACTTGGTCCATTTGATTCGACTTGGTCCATTTGATACGGCCCATTTGATTCGACTTGGTCCATTTGATACGGCCCATTTGATTCGACTTGGTCCATTTGATACAGCCCATTTGAGGTATTTGGGGCCCATTGGGTGAGGCCCGATGTGATGTACTTGGAGCTCATTTGATAAGGCCCTTTAAGAGGCCCAACATGTTGTATTTGTGGAGGCCCAACATGACGTATTTCGACCCATTTGAGTGAGGCCCATTGGTGCGACCCGTTGATGCGGCCCACTTGACTATATGAGGCCCACCTTTTGATGTGTTTATGGCCCATCCATGAGGCCCACCTTTTGATGTGTTTATGGCCCATCCATGAGGCCCACCTTTGATGTGTTTATGGCCCATCCATGAGGCCCACCTTTTGATGTGTTTGTGGCCCATTGATGAGGCCCAAAGTGATGTATTCATGGCCCATATGATGAGGCCCATTATGATGTATTCGTGACCTATGGGCAAGGCCCATTGTGACATGTATTAGGCCCATGGGTTGTAGCCCGTGTGATGTATCTGAGGCTCATATGTAGGGCCCACCTGTTGTGTACTCATGGCCCATTTAGTGAGGCCCATTATGGTGTGCATTAGGTTGTGGGACGAGGCCCATTGTGAAGTATATTAGGACCTTGTGGGAGGCCATGGGCCCACTATATGCTTGATTCTACATGGGTCACTCCTTAGGAGCAATGTCGATTAAATGTCCACATTGATGGGCAATGATGGTTTAATGTCCATATTGTGACCTTTTATTAGGCCTTGTTAGGCCCATTCTTACCGATTCCGATTACCGATTATGATTGTCATGGCCGATTGACCGATTATCGATCGAGGTCGATTATCATGGTCGATTATTGATTACGATTGTCGTGGCTGATTGACCGATTATCGATCGAGGCTGATTATCGTGGCCGATTACCGATTATGATTGTCATGGCCGATTGATCGATTATCGATCGAGGCCGATTATCGTGGCTGATTACCGATTATGATTGTCATGGCTGATTGACCGATTATCGATCGAGGCCGATTATCGTGGCCGATTACCGATTATGATTGTCATGGCCGATTGACCGATTATCGATCGAGGCCAATTATTGTGACCAATTGTGGATTCCGATTGTGGTGTGTATGCTACCCATGTTTGAGGCACAAGGTGATGTATATGTGTCTCATATTCGAGGCCTGTTATGATGTGTGTTTTGCCCGTGTTTAAGGCTCAATGTGATGTATATGAGGCCTATGTGATGAGGCCCATTGTGATGCATTTGAGGGCCAGGTGATGGAGCCCATTGTGATGTATGTTAGGCCCACGTGAGAGGCCCATCGTGACGTATATTAAACTCTTGAGTGAGGCCCATGGTGCTGTATATTTGGCCCTTGTGTGAGGTGATGGGTCCACTATATGTTAGGATCCATGAGGGTCATTCCTTGGGGGCAATGTTGGTTAAATGTCCACATTGTCGAGGTCGATTGTCGATGCCGGTTGTTGATACCGATTATGAGTATGTGACAGCATAGCATCATGATACATGCCCATACGCATCATCTGCATGTTTGTTATGAGATGTGGTTGATCATTGCATATGTCATTGAGCATGTTGTTATGAGACTTCCTGATAAGTGGAGGTTATCTCACATGAGCGCACGGTATGTGCAAGATTGATGCATGACTGGATTGTATGACTCATGCATCTCGCATTATGATTACTGTATGCCCTAGTGACATCAGGGCTGTAGCCTCCACAGGCATATCGTGAATGGCCAAATGGGACACCGAAAATGTTTGGTTCTAGCATACGGGCGTCATAGATGTCCCTGGGTGAAAATTCCTAAACCTCCGTGGTCAGGAGACGCCCCAACGTCGAGACCGAGTGGATATATGAGCGCTCGAGTGCTGAATACCAGGAGGCCGCGTCTCCCACTGTGTCGTGGTCAGTTGGGAGGGGGTGTGGCCTTACTCGCCTGAGGGTAGGGGGCAATACTAGGCTGAGTTTGACCAGCTCGTGCATGGGTCTGCTATCGACGTGCCGGATAGGTATTGACAAACTATTGGCCAGGCGGATAGTGAGGTTTCTTATACTCACTTGGACTGTGAAGCTGGGAGAGCGGCAGTGCCATTTGGAGTGTACTAAACCCCGGTGATGATCCCATAGATAAACTGTACTGATATGTGGATTTAGTGAGCAGGAGTTACATACTCATTCATGCATTCATTCATTCACTATCCACTTGGGTTGGTGGTGCGCAACTAGTTGTTACGTGTGCCTTCGCAATGGCGAGGATTTCGGTTGGGGTGCGCGACTAACCTGAGATCAGGAGTTTACCACATTGGGTCTGATTATCCAAATTTAGGTATGGGACTGGTTTGGATGGAAGTCTCTTGTAATGGACCTCATAGCCTGCTATACTACGTACTATCATCCCGACTTCACACTCTAGCATAGTCGTTCCATTTGCACCGCATATTGCATTACATTCATGGCATATGACATTTTGGGTTACTGTGTTTCTGCATTATATGGTCTAGATACGACTGATGCTATTCATGGACTCATCAGGAATTACATATTGCATCGTATCCTCGGCATCTGATACCTGGCTCTTTACGACTCCTCATTTGCATAGCTGTTCTATATTGTGTATTTTGATATTGATTGACTCATGGAATTGTCCGTATTTCCGCTTACTTTGTTATCATATTATTTATGATCTTCTCATGATCTTGTCAGTATTTCTGTTTACCCTGATAATTCATGATCTTGTCAATATTCTTCTTATTCCGATATGGTACGATTTATGGATTACCAGTATTTTCGGTAGTGTATGACTATGACATTGCATTGAATACTTGGCACTTACCTTGTGCACACACTTACACTACCCTCTAAGCTTTCTATAAGCTTATGCACGATAGATGCATGCAGGTGATATTAGGTTGCAGCAGTGTTGAGCTTGGAGCATGTAGCGGTCTTTTGGAACTTGATTTTTGATTTATGTATTTCTCTTTCAGCATTGTATTCAAATGTTTATATTAGTGGATATGTGATGATGATGTTGCCTTTGTGATTTGGGTATGCTTGTGGTTATGCTTATTACGAGTTAAATGTACAAATTTTTTTTTTCTCTTTGTAGCGTCTCAGGATCGGAATCTGGCGTATGAATGCAAGGAGTCGAGAATGGGGTACTGCGGAGGCTGTCAGCACTGGATTCGGCGATTAGGAATTTTGTGAGCCCGGTTTCCGAGTTTGGGGCGTGACAGCTTCTGTTCGAAATCTCGCACGAATTCTACCATATTCCACTCTTCTATCATTAATGGGGCTGCAAATTCTATAGTTTTCTTGCGGCTCAACGCATCAGCCACAAGGTTGGCCTTGCCAGGATGGTAGGAGACCTCAAACCTCAAGTCTTTCAAGGTCTCCATCCAATGTCGTTGCCTCATATTCATGTCCCTCTGTATAAAAATGTACTTGAGGCTCTTGTGATCGCAAAAGAGCTCGAACTCCTCTCCATAGAGGTAATGTCTCTAAAGCTTAAGTGCGAAAATGACTGCCGCCAATTTTAGGTCGTGAGTGGGGTAGTTTTCTTCGTATTTTCTCAACTGTCGTGAGACATAGGCGATCACCCTATCCTCCTGCATAAGTACACACCCCAAATTGACTCGAGAGGCGTTGGTGTAAATAGTGTATTTGACCCCTTACTCTAGCAGTACTAACACGGGTGCAGATGTCAGGTTGTCCTTTAATTCCTGAAAGGCTGCTTCTGCTTTCTTGTTCCAAGCAAACTTAAGATTTTTTCGAGTGAGTTGAGACAATGGTCGGACTATCTTAGAGAAATCCTTAATGAATCGGCGATAATAGCCGGCCAGCCCGAGGAAACTCCTCACTTCTGTAACTGAGCCGGGCTATTCCTAGTCTTGTACTACGGCCACCTTGGCAAGGTTCATGGTGATTCCTTCCTTGGAAACCACATGCCCTAAGAACTTGACTTCTTCCTTCCAGAGTCGCATTTTCGGTACTGTGCAAATAACTAATTCTTCCTGAGAGTATTAAAGACTGCTCGCAGGTGTTCTTTGTGATCTTTCTAACTCTTTGAGTATATCAAAATGTCATCTATGAATACGATGACGAATTGGTACAGATACAGCCGAAATACCCGGTTCATGAGATCCATGAATACGGCTAATGCTTTTCTAAGTCCAAACGGCATCACGAGGAATTCGTAGTGCCCGAAGCTGGTCTTGAAAGCTGTTTTCTGCACGTCTTCATTCCTGACGCGCAACTGATGATACTCTGACTATAAGTCTATCTTAGAAAAATACTGAGCCCCCTTCAAATGGTCAAACAGATCATCTATCCTGGGCAGAGGATACTTATTCTTCACCGTGACATGATTTAACTTGCGATAATCTATACACAATCGCAACGATCCATCCTTCTTTTTCACAAAAATACATGTGCTCCCCAAGGAGATATGCTCAGCTGTATAAAACTCGAGTTCAATAAATTATCAATCTGCTTCCTCAATTCCTCCATTTCACACGGAGGCATGCGGTACATCAGTAAGGAGATCGGTGTCGCGCCTGGTATAAGGTCGATGGTAAAGTCGATCTCGCGCTGAGGAGGTAGTCCAGGGATCATTCTGAACACGTCTGTGAAATCTTATACTACTGGCATGTCCCCAAGTGACGGACCATCGTGATTTTTCAATAAGCGTAACAACGAATGCGGTAAAGACAACTGACCTGAATTGGGAAGGTGAAGGTTATGCCCTCGGGCCCATGGGCTATCACCAATCTCGTTTTACAGTAAATCTTTGCCTTCATTTTGGTGAGCCAATCCTGCCGAGGATGACATCGTAATGATATATCGTGGTGACAATCAGGTCAATGCACACCACTTTGCTTCCTAAGTCTATCGGGCAACTCTTACAAAGCATAGTGACGTCTGTGAAGGTTCCTACTGCGGTGATGACTCTCACCCCAACCATAAGGGTAGTGTTTAGCCCTAATCGCTTGACTGTAGAGTATGCTATCATGGAAATAGTGGACCTAGTGTCCACTAACAAAAATATTGGTGTACCTTGGATGTGGACAGTAACTTCAAAGGCTAGAGGTACTGCAACTGCTGATTCAGAGGCTTCGGCTGCGAGTGCATGTACTTGAGCTTGTTGTGGACATTAGGTTGCGTTGCCATAGGTTGTTGAGGTGGGCCTATTACGAGATACAGGGGTCGGTAGAATGATTGTGCCGGTAGTGCAGATCGAAGAGGTGGTGTTAAAGAAACATGTGGTGGTTGGCAGTTGACCTTCCGAAGCGTCGTAAAGCCGTTGTCCTTTATCTTGGTAAAACAAAAGGGGTCAATATGGTCCGCTCTGTTACAATAAGTACACCAAAGGTTAGTTCGCATCTGCTGAGCCAGCGAAGCCATTGGTCTGGGAGGCGAGTTCATATGCTGCCTCTTACCGAGAAATGGCCGGTTCTGTAATTCAGGCCTAGGCCTCGGGCCCATTGGCATGCATGTTCGAGACACTCTTTCACTATCCTGGTCAACTCATAGGGAAATGTTCACTAGCTTAGCATAGTTGGTCATGCTAGCGCAACACATCTTGGTGGGGATATTAGCCCGTAACCCTTCTGAAAATTGTCGCATTCTCATCGGCTCATCTGCAAAAATCAAAGGAGCATATCTAGCCAGCTCTGTGAAACGGTTCTCGTATTCTGCCACTAACATTCTTACTTATCGGAGGCGAAGGAATTCGCCCTCCTTTTCATTGCGGTAAGTGAGGGGGAAATACTTCTTGTGGAAGCGTACTTCGAATTCATCCCATGTCCACGCAAATCCTGTGGGAACTGTTCTAAGAACACTGTCCCACCATAGGCTAGCTTTCTTCTCAAACATATATGTGACTAGCTCAACCTGTTCTACCTCGGTATAGTGCAATACCTCAATATCTTAGAAATACGATCCAACCAGTACTTGACCTCCTCGGGTCTATGAGTACCCATAGAAGTGGGAGGATGGAGGCGCTAAAAGTGCTCGAATAGGCCACTTGTAGTTATAGCCCCGTAAGCTGTACGGGTGGCATCGGTGGGGCCACATTCATGTTTTGTGCGATGACCCCCGCTATAGTGGCCAAAACTTGTTGTTGTTGTTGCATTAGGCGTATCATTTGCTCCAACTTATCAGGGGGAGAGGCCGCCTGAGGCATGTGGGGCGTCGACGAAGATGCACGGTTTTGACCCAGAACTAGTGGTGCACTCAGTGTTGGCCCATTTGTGGGGCCAGTGGTCGGTTGTGAATCCGGTAAGGTCTCGCTACCTGGACCCAAACTGGGGTCTGTTTGGCTACCACTCGGGTGAGGGGCCCCGTCATTCATTCCACCACGTGGGAGACATGCCATGTTCCGAGTAGTTTTGGGAGGCATTTCCTATATACAACATAGGATGTAACATTTATAGGATTATGATTACATCATCCACTTTTTCCAAATATTTTATACATTTCTAAACAAAGAAGCTTCATGCATTTCATTTAACAAAATTTGTCACAGTTACATATGATGTGGTATTACATGCACTATGACAAAGGATGCATGTAAGCTAATTAACAAAAGCTTTAACACTTACTAACCTAACATCCAAGCTAAGCCTATCCAAGGCTATTACAAAAAGTAAGAAGAACAACAACAAAGATACGACTAGTCCTCATTTTCTGGCGAAGGTAGAGGTGCTCCCTTATCCTGCATATAGCACAAGAGGGCCTTTAGGGTGCGAGACATTCTCTTAAACTTTTGCTTTAGGTAGGCCTGGTTTTCCTTAAACTTCTACTTTAAGTAGGCCTGATTTTCTTCAATTTTGGCTATGCGAGCTTCTAGGTCGGCTCGGTCATGGTGGTCCTCATGAGCATTAGGAGGTCCCCCATTTGAATCCTGGGCCTCCTCTTCTTCTTCCTGTCCCTATTCTTTGTTGTCTTCCTCTTCTTCACTACCTTCCTCTTCTTCACTATCTTCCTCTTCTTTGATCTCTTCTTCTATCTCATCCCCGTACTCATCAATTCTGGCTTGGCGTTGCCTGGGGTCTATCTTCATATTGTTGAGTGTAGTCTCATTAATGAAGTAGATAGGCTTGAGGTTGTCCATGTGGAGCCTGAATCCAAAGTTACGGGTGATTTTGTAGATGAGTCGGCCGAATGGGAGGGATGTGTCCCCCCGAGTAGATCGTGTAATACTAATTATCTGAGTCAAGGCGAGAGTAGGCAGGCATACTTTTTCTCCTTATCCAACTCTGTACAGGAAGTCCACCATAAATCTAGTGCATTCTGTGCGGTTGCTCCATCTAGGATACACGTTGCACGTGCATATGTGGTGGAGCAGGCTGAAATCCCTTGTCATACTTGTCGATGCGAGGCTATTTCCTCGCCTCCAATCAACAAGTTGGTCACAAAGGAAACGTGTGCGGCAATTTCTCTCCCGTCTACTAGCGAGATTAGTATCACTGGCATGTACCACACCACGCTCTATTCCCATGATATGGGGCATGACATCCACATTGACTCTGGTTTCAGTTCTCCCCAACGGAATAGTAAACCGGAGAGGCTCAAGAGTTGGGTCCCTTATGTGTGTATAGAAGGCTCATACGACGCCTTCACTAGCATGTGTTTTTCCTTCAAATATGGGACCCCACCTATTCTCCAGGAGGATGACGATCACTGGATATAACCCAAATAACTTCTCATCAACGTGAGCTTCAAACACAACCTTGAGATCACGGAACTTACCGAGTTCAGTGCTCACCGGTAGAGACCTTTCTATCGAGATTCGAGGGTTGAGGTCCCGTTTTGACCTTCAATCGGTGCTTGCCCTTATCTCGACACTTGTCTTCTTCTTAGAACGGCTTGGACGACTAGGCCCAGCCTCATCCGGGGCCGCTCTCTTGTTTTCCATAAGGGAAAGGAGTGTTGAAATGGAGAAAATGGCTGTTACAATCTCAAAGAGAGACATTGAGATGGAAAAGCCTGGAGTATGAAGTGGATTTGAAAGTTTGAAGGTTATGAGACACAAAAAGGAGGTTTCGTGCTCAAATGGCTGAGAATAAGGGAGATGGGAAGATGTAAAGGATAGTTTTAGAGGAATAGTGGTGGAAGGGAGTAAGATGTAGAAGAAAAGAGGGATTTGAGTGTATGAAAATGAGGATTTGCGAGAGAGAGAGTTTTTGGAAAGTTTAGAGGTGTTTGTGGGGTAGGAAAAGGGTGGAATGAAGAAAGAGGGGGGTTTGGAGGGTTAAGAGGGGCCCTCCACACGTGAGAGGAGCCCACCAAGGTCGGCGAGCGGCGGCGCGCCGTCGTGCCCCTTTAGATAGGGCCAGCAGTGCGCTGCCGATCGGGTGGTGCCGCCGCGCCCATTTGGAGGGTCCGGCGGTGGCGCCGCCTTGGGGAGGTGGCCACCCCCTCCCGGGGTCACGTTTTGATGCGTGAGACCCCCTGGGCCCCACCAATTCTCATGCTTTGGGGTTTTAGGCCCGCACGGTCCATTTTTACAGCTCAACGCGCGTGTATTTGCACCTTTTAGGTCTGTTTTAGGTTTGAAAATCGTCAACTAACGACTTAAACCCGTCGACTGACGGCCTAGAGGTGACTTGGGTCAATGCACGTGATCCAAGTCCCTCAGGTATACATTGTGGACTAAACTATAGCATTTGGTCTCTCCCGTCGGTGAAACCTTGGGATCTTACTGCGGTCTCTAAATTCCATCGCTCCCTTCCTAAGTCAGAGTGCGTCAGAGCGCGTCGTGTTACCTATAACCCAGGTCCAGTTTAATCCAAATTATGCTTTGATACCAACTTGCAATGCCCTAAATTTCGAGGGTCGAGCAAAGCTCTACTCCCAAGATCCAGCACATCACTTATGCAATATGGATAATAATGTTAAGATTTCATTCATATTAATGAGTTAAACATGACTGAGATTATATTACAACATCATATAATATTTTGAATATAATTAAATTAAGCAAGTGGAAGTCTGAAGCATATGTATTTAAGTAAGTGTTTCACAACCTCCAGAGTATGAGTATGTAACTAGGCTGAATATATACGTGTATTGTTTCAAAATATACAAAATGTGAAAATGCAAGGTGTCCAACTAAGCCAAATATCTCTGTAGTCCCTGCGCATCGGTACGAGGTTTACATAGACCCGCCCGAGAGCTGAAAGTAGGAGAACTCCTCCTCCTCGTCCATAAAGTCTTGCTCCATTGTATAGACTTCATCAACACTTGCATCTAAATCAGAGTCTGGTTGGTGTTTTAAAACACCGTTCCAGGGTGGGAGTGAGTGATCAACTCAGTGGTACTATATGGCAAAAGTTAACACGTTATCAAGTCAATTAAGCAGTAATGATAAAACAACATAACAATCACTTCCTAACTACTCTTGTTAATACAGGAATGGAGTGTAAGTAATGATGTATGCCCTCGCATCAAAGCTCCTTCAAAAGTGACTTCGACAACCTATTTTGCATATAATAGCACTGCCTCCCATGCAACTTCATCGCCTTTAAAGCACATCCTAACTAATGCAATACGATGCATGGTCGTGTTAGCCGAGTACTTAATTAAGCTTATTCATATAGCAGATTTGGTAAGCCAGGGTACCTCCCTTTATATCATTGACCCGAACCGAAGGATCCATCTAGGTTCATCACTCCTAGTCAAACACATAAGATAGGTAAGTTGTAGGGCATCACTCTTAGTGAAAAACAGTCGATAGGCAAATTCAAAAGTTTATACTCGCGGTCACTATGGGAGGCTTGTCACCTCAGCGTAGGCCGACAACACGAACATGATGTCCCATACCACCATACCTGGCTTACGAGTCTTGGTTGCTTACTGGTCACTACGGAAAGGCTCATCACCCTAGCGTAGGCTGACAGCTCGAACACGGTGTCACATACCACCATGCCTGGCTCATGAGTCTTAGCGAATCATGGTATCATGGTTAAAGTGGGCCTTTACATTGGTGATGGGTACCTTAGATTCAAGCAGTGGTGTCCATACATGGTAAACATACAATACGCTAATTGATTTATTAGACAAGTTTGATTGGTACGAGCACACGCTGACTTAATCGACATGGAGTGCATAAACGCCCCTTGTGGCTTAACCATTGTCGACAATCGTCGTGTGACCCGGATTCATCGAATATATCTAATGTGGTGAGACTAATTCGGCCACCCGAATGGGGACTGTTATCGATTGCCTGGACTACGTTGTAGCCCCAATCTTACTAAGATGTAATAGGTAAACATATGTGATAGTCATTTTAGCATTTAACAAACAATCCAAGTAAATTCCTCATTTGAACATTTCATCAAACACATTGAACATATTGCGTAGAGGCAAATAAGATTACATGAAAGAAACTATACATATGAATAAGGTAATTAAGAATCCTATCTTAATACTCTTAATAATTACAAATCATCAACAATTTCTCATTCAGACAATTTATCAAACACTCAGGTTACACTTCACAAGATACATAGACTAGGTTAGTTACACCATATATTTTAGCAATTCCTTACACAGGGAAGTCAATATACATATGACAATGATGAATCCTAAATCAGTAGTCATGGCAAGCACAAATCGTGTTTACATATTCATTCAAACATTTTAACAAACACATGAGATGCATCTTTGTTCAACATAGTTCATACATGTATAATATATTGAAAATGGCGTATCTAAGACAATATAGTAGCAATCAAGCCAGACGTAAATCATTAGCTAACATTGAAAGCATTGATAACAATAACCTAAGCGTTTATAGTCCATACCTTTTGTCGGAATACTCGATTCGGACTCGGTTCTAATTCTACGTTCCCGAAAACGGAACGTCAGGTACCTAAATAACGAAATAGGTTAGCTAGTTTGCTGATTAATCAATCTGGATCTCTACAACGATTAGGGTTAGGTTTTCTTACCCAAAATCGTAGCCGAAATAGATTGTGTAGCATAACAGGGTGGTGATTCGGTGCGTGGAGTCGTGGGAGAGGATTCCTGCAACAATCCCCAAAGATCCTTCTTCTCTCTTTCCCCTTTTCTCTTCTCTTTCTCTCTCTCTCCCTTAGGGTTTTGGAGAAATTCGTATATGAGAGAGGTGGGGTGATATAAGGGCTATTTATAAGCCCAGAAGTGATGCAAATGGCCTTAGGGCCACTATATACATGGGTTATACCCTTTGGGCAGTTGTTCTTGATAAACAGGGCTCATGGGGAGGCCCGCTACTCACCTACGTCATAGGGTAAGTTCCCTGACAATGGATCTATGTCAGGATGTGATTTCGGCGCGATCGGATAGGCCGATCGACCGTGGAGGACCTGTGTCAGATCAACGGTCATACTTACTCGATCAGGGCCACAGTTATACGGATATGTGTAGGAAAATTTTCTTTTTCCATGGATGAAGTTTGGTCAGAAACTGACGGTCCGAAATCCTCAATCTCGCGTGAGGGTGAATGGCTCAATTCACTTAAGTTTCATTTCATTTTCTAAAGATATTCGCGTTTCTCACACACTTCACTCAGGGTTCAAGTTGTGAATTTCTGGACACCATCTGGGATCGATTCCCGCGATGGTTGTCAAGCCTAGTAAGACAGACATAATCCTATAGTTTCACAGTCATCGAACTCTCGACGTGTGGTTTAGGTCTGATATGGGGTTTCAATGTACTCCCGAGAGCGACAGGCTGACGTTGAGTTAGTGATATTAATAGTTTTAGGCTTTCTCAATTGTGAAAATGGTGGCCTAAGCTAAATCCACTGATTATTTAGTTTAGTACTTAATTAATTTCTGTATAAGTTACGACAGGACACAGTCCTTAGGTGGTTCTGCCTGAGGTCGTACTCGGGTCCTTGTATGGATTTTTTCGCGACGTTACACTAAGTCAGTGCTTACCTTCATTCACCTTTTACTTCTTCTCTCTAGTGTTGAAATTATTGCACTAAAAACTCATCTTTTTGCTCAAGAACTGAATGCCCTTTTTAATAAACTGATTTGCAATGGCTATAAAATGGATAGTTAATGGCTCTGTCGAAAGGATCGAAAGGTCCTTCAATGGGATCGAAGGTCCTTCGACAGGATCAAACTCTGCATCGATACCATTAAGAAAATACAGAAATTATTTATTTGGTTACTAGACTCATTCTTCGATTGAGTTGAGTGGCCCTTCAATTCCATCTAGTTCCATCGATAGCCTGTTAGTGGGATCGAGAACCACTTAAAAACTGTTGTTTTAGGCATATGATTTTACAACAGTTTTACATATCTTCTAGCCTTACTTATCATATTTTAATTAAGCTTCTAAGGCTAAGGGAAGATCAATAAGGTTTACCTATAGGGTTAGGATCATATAGAGGTTCAAGGGTTATTTTGGGTCAAGATTATGATCACTAAGGTACCTCGTTTACCTGTTCTTTGCTCATTGATGCTCTAAGTCCTCTTATGTCTTTGGTCTTCAACTTCCAAGGGCTTAATCGACTATATGACACATGGAGTCACGTGATTGACAAACAAGGTGTACAAATCAGTATGTTAATAAACACAACATCATGTCCATATGTAAGTCTGAATAGACTAATCCTTATGCTTATTCGAAATGAGTTATGATAGCCCAAAGAGCTTTTGACAACCTAATATGCTATTTTTTTATATTCCTGTCGACAATTTTCTGTAAATTATTCTTGACAACCTTTTTACTAGCCTTGGCCTAGCCATTGGCCTGAGCATAATAAGGTGATGAATGCAACAATTTGATTTTATAATGATCGGCCATTGCCTTAGCTTGCTTGGATCAAAATGCTGCTTCTTGGTCCATAATGATTAATTTAGGAATTCCAAACTGATTAATTATATGAGTTTTGTTGAGTGTAAAATATTGCCTATTTCCCCTTATTTATATATTTGATTTATAAACATGATAGTGCTTAATCGATCTAATTATACATGTTCTCATGTGCGAGGTGATTTCGAGAGCTTAAGGTGAAATTAATGTTAAAAGGAAGATTTATGCTCAAAAGATTACTAAATGAATATTTGGAAGTCATTAATAAAGAATTCACATGCCAAAGATCCGAGGAAACCAAGTGAGGAATGAAGAGAATCGAAGATTTGAAGTGAAGAAAAAGAAAAGAAATCCTGAAAATTGTCCCAAAAAAATATATTCCTAAAAAATGTCTTGAAAAAACATATTTTGAAACTCTGAGTCTAAAAAATGAAAGTTATGAAATTCTATTTTTGGGAACTGCGCAGAGTGCGTAAATTTAAGGTAGTTTGTGAACTTTTTCGAAGTTTGTGTGAAAGTTTGAGTTGTAAAACTATTTAAAGGAGTCCCCAGGCTATTCCATATCATCTTCTAGGGTTTGGAAATGGAAAGAAGGCCTAGGCGGAGCGCTAACAACGTTCTTCCACTTCGATTTCTTCATGGATTCTAGTATATCTTTTACTTTTTCTTTTATTTTTGAGTTAGCTATGACTAGCTAATATCTTAGCTAGGGCTAAGAGGTGAAGCTGTAGTTTATTTTGATGCTTCCTTTGCTTTGATTCTTGTTTATGCTGAACGTTATTGATTTCTAGTTTGAATTTAAGGAATATTTTCAGTTTTTTATGATTTATTGTAACTCAAATTACAATAGATGCTGTGATAACTTTGAATATCTTCTTTTCCTGTTTTGTGATTGTGAGATCGGTAAAAATCGTGATTCACCATAATCTTCTGGGCGTGGTAGATGCATGAATTCCCTTCCAATCATCACAATACTCCTTCATTGAGGATTAGATCAATGAAAAGTTCAGAGATTTGATTTAATTATTTCATCTTCCAGTTGGATAGGATAAGACTCTGATTCCAGTTGTGTTTGTTGAATCAAGGTAACATCCTGATAGCTAGAAGTGGATCCTTGGCGCTCTAGTTTCCTTTTGATTATTAATACTTTATTCACAATTTCTCTCCACTATTTCATAATTCAATTTATATATTTTTCTAGTTCTAGTTCTAGTTATTTTCAGATTACGTACAAGTTTAGTCCTTGTGGATTCGATCTCGATCTCATCGAGTTATTACTACATCGCAACCCTGCACTTGGGGTTGTGAACAAGTCTCAATGAACTTAATAATTTCTTGATTATCGATTCCCAACATAGATTTTTCTTTTACCCATTTAGTGAAGTAATTGGTCGCTACAATAATAAAACTATGCCTTTTAGACAAATAGGGATAAAATTTCCCTAACAAATTAATGGCCCATACTTGAAATGGTCAAGGTTTAACAATAGAATTCAATTCGGTCGCGGGCACATGCTGTATTGGCTAATATATTTGACATGCTTTACACCCATTAGCATATTGGTTACAATCGGCAGACATGCTTGGCTAGAAATACCCATAGCATTGTAGTGCGAGCCTCATTTTTCTTCCAACATAATGTGCTCCATAAAATCCTTCACGCATTTCACCCACATCCAACATAAATTCATTTTTACTCAAACATCGCAATAATACTCTATTGCCCCCCTTTTGATATAGTTTCTTGTCGATCAACACATAATTTACAACCGTCCTCCTAATGTCTCGACCGACCTTTATCTATGGGGAGTAAAGGTATTTTATGATTGAAGCTCTCTAGTCGTCACTGTTCATTTATATGTCAAATTTCCTCAGTTAGTTCCCTCTGAAAAACTGAGGGTAATGACTTCCTTCGAAAAGTCGTTGTTCTTCCTTCAAATACTTAGGCAATTTGAAGCCCTAATGCTAACTGTGCCATTTCATTTGCATCAATATTGTTTTCTTGATTTATATGTTTTAACTCAACTTTATCAAATTTACTTAGCAACTGTGTCACCAAAAAATGATATGAATGTAGAGTTCTACTTATATAATTAAACAACCAACTAATTAGCTTATTACTAATAAGAAATCACTTATAACCAATGCCTCTTTTGCTCTTAAATCGGTCAACATCTCTAAGCTGATTATCAAGGTTTTGTATTCAGCTTGATTATTACGGCAATCGAACTCAAGTCAGAATGCAAATTCTTATTTTCTACCAGGTGGATCGATTAAGACAATCCCTTCTCCCGATCCTTTGTCGGTCTTCGAACCATCAAATATTAGTCTCCAAGGTGACCATATACTGTATAAATCTAAGGCTTCCCACGGAAGTCGATTTTCTATGTCTGAAGGATGATCAACTAGAAAATTTACTATGGCCTGTCCTTTTATAGCCTTTTATGACACATAAACTAAATCAAACTCAGATAATGTGAGAATCCATTTGTCAATTCGGCCGATTTAACATATATTTTATTAAATAAGTTACTGCAATTACACTGATTATTTCGGCCACAAAATAATGTTGTAATTTTATAGCTGCATAACTTTTCTATGACAGAATGCTATCTCTCGGTGGCTAACAATGTTCGACTAAGATAATAGATTGCGTGCTCTTTTTGGTCATCGTTGTCTTGTGCTAACAGAGTTCCGACCAATTCTATAGAAGCCGTGATATACAACTTGAGTGGTCGACCCTTTATTGGTGGCATCAACACTGGTGGTCTGGGCAAATAATCTTTAACGCTGTCAAAAGCCAACCGATGCTTTGCTTCCCACCTAAACTCATTTCCTTGTTTTAGCTTTAACAAAGGAGAAAACACATTAGTTTTTCCAGCGCAGTTAGAAATAAATCACTCCATAGAGTTAACTTTACTAAGATACCTCTGTAACTCAGTTTTGGTTCTCGTCGGCCGAGCTTCTATTATTGCTCCTACCTTATGATGATCAATTTTAATTCCTCTTTGATGTACCATAAATCCTATAAAATTTTTAGCCAATACACTAAAAGTATGTCTAAAAGGGTTCATCTTTAATTTATGAATTCTTATTCTTTCAAATAATTTTCGTAAGTGGTCAAAATGTTTGGTTGAATTGGCCAATTTGACCACTGCGTCATTGATATAGATTTTTAAGAATCGACCAATCATATCATGGAAAATTTTGTTCATGTCTCTTTGATAAGTATCTCATGTATTTTAAAGCCCAAATGGCATTACGATTCAACAAAACATACAAAAAGGAGTAAGGCATTTGAAGGCTGTCTTTGGGACATCTTCCACTATAATGTTTATTGGATTATATTCTGAATGGCCATTCATAAAGGATACCATTTGATGTCCAGTAGCTCGATCGATCGACTGATTGGCCATAGGCATAGGATACTTATCCTTTAGTATAGATCGATTTAAAATCCAAAAGTCAATGCATATCTTGAGTTTATCATTTTTCTTGATAACAAGCACTATGTTCGAAATCCATTCGGCATATTTGATAGGTTTAATGAAACTTGCTTTCAAAATTGCTTGATTTCTTTCTTCATCTTTTATGTCACTTTGACTGCCATTCACCTAGGCGTTGTTTATATAGCCGATAACCTTCTTTCATGGGTAACCCGTATTCAACTAGATTTTGGTCTAATTCAGGCAACTCATAATAATCCCAAAACAATCGGTAAACTCTTTAAGTTAATAAGTTTGGCCTGTATTTGAGAATCTAATAATCCATTGATAAAAATAGGCTTGGGATGTTATTTTGTTCCTAAATTTGACTATATTAGAAGATCTTAAACTTAAGCTTGAGAATCATCTAATTTCTCTAGGGCTAGTTTCAAATCCTTCATTTCATTACCATCTTCAGTTATCTGATTGGTTGATACTGTTATTTTGACCATATCATAAAACATCTATTATCATATTCTCACAAACTCTCTTTGAGCTGTTGCACTTTGGCTGTGAACTCAGCCTTGATTGAAGACCAGTCCATAATGGGATTTCTTCTATCGTGCAGCTTGTAGTTACACGAAAGAGAATTATAGTCTTCGGCTGTGAACTCAGCCTTGATTGAAGACCAGTCCATAATGGGATTTCTTCTATCGTGCAGCTTGTAGTTACACGAAAGAGAATTATAGTCTTCAACAACTATTTGTTTAGTCGAATCATGGTAGCAATATCATCTACGATATTATCAAGGTTGAGTCTGATATCGATTCCAGTCGGTTTACCATTCTTATCTCATCATATAAATCGTATAAGCCTCAGCCATGTTAGACATGATTAAGAATGATTTATTATAAGTCAAAACCAATTTTACCTATCTTGATTCCAAAAGATCACGAATTGGTGTAGTGACGATGGAATGCACGAGAACGAATGAATCTAATCTCGTCCAAGTAAGGCATTATAATTTGATGAATGTTGACCACAAAAAAAGTGGCCAACACTTTCTTGGTTCCCACCATTAGTTCGATTGGTAAAGCACCATGCGTTTGTGTTATGCCTCTAGTAAAATTACTTATTGTAACCTTGGTTGGAATAAGGTCATCTTGAGTTTTCCCAATTTATACATCATTATGACTGGGAGAATGATTACAATAGCTCCATTATCGACTAGAACCTGACTAATCGGACACCCTTCTAAGTACACAAAAATATACAATGGCTTTAAATGTTGGGTCATTGTGAGAGTCGATCTTTCAATAATTATTTTTTCATAAGGGGATCCCGATTCGATCGTAACGATCGACACCCTTTTGGCTTTGTCCTTGTAGTTAAAGGAATCATGTTGTATGATTATAGGTAGACTTAATTATTCCACATCCCCTTCTCTCTTGTTTGGTTAAGATGGTTTAGCTTAGAAGCTCAATGATAGTATCAACACCATATTACAATTTAATGTAATCGGTAGAAACGAGCTAAACCGTATTACTGAACTCATTATTAGCCAACTCTATACATTGTATGGTAAATCGACCTATGTGTTTTACAGTCGATTGATATGTATCACTAGTGAACAGTATAAAGTCAGGTTGATAATTCCTCAGTAATGGATATTGCCGGTCGATTTAGTCGGGATATGGTTTATGATAAACTTGAGTAGTAGTTCGATCGAGAACTTGGCTTGGTACTTCATGAACTAGTTGAATAAATTGATTACACTCCTAGTATTGTTGTGTAACAGCTGGAGGTATTTCTAGACTAACCCGATATTGCTCTTCATTATATGGTTGATTTTTAGGTAAAGGTTGCCACCCCCAAGTATCCCTTGATTCCTGGCTTAAGGGATTAAGTTTCTATTCTCATGTTTAGGACGCTTGAAATCTATTGGCAGTGGTGAATTTTGTATTTCCTGGACATGAATACATTTAAGACGTCTGAAATCTATTGGCATCGGTGAATTTTGCACGTCCTAGATTGGACCAGGTATAAGAATAGGTAGGTGGCGTATTTCATCATAAAGAAAATGTCTTTGGCATTGGTGGGCTAGTGATACAAGTGCTAGATTTCTAACTTAACTATTAATGATATGTTGCTCAGGTGCAATAGATGCTCTTTCAGTAAATAAATCCACTAATCAATCCAATCTCTCAGTATGGTCGAACATCCACCTATTAAAGGCTATGGTCTGAGCTCATGACTGTTCAGCCTGAACTCGCGACAATTCTGTGATGTGCTAAATCCCCCTTTGCATATGAACTATCCCGGCTGACATAATCTCACGGAATGTTGATGGTCTATTTGAATTCAATGGAATAGGCATTAGACTAGGTGGTGGATTTTCTTGCTCATGCACCTGTTAAATTTTCAACTTCTCGTGAGTAGGGGGCTCGTTGGCTACAACAATATTAATAGTAGATGTTGAAGCATTATGACCATCCCTTTGGCTCATGATTCTAAGAAGTTATCGAAAATTCACCTATGGTGTAATGGGATTATCACGGTTACGCTGCAAAAGCTTGGCGGATGTAATGAATGAAGGCTATGTACTAAGGGAGGGGTGATTAGGATCAATTAAATTTTTTATCTTTTATTACCTAATTGCCTACTTAAGCTAATATGTAAGTTCAGCTAAGCAAGACAATTAACTTTAAGACTTTCAAGCCAATAGAGAATCCAATTACATAGACTATAAATGATACGCCAATTAAGTAACTAGTTTATAAACATGATAGTGCACATGTATGTATGGGATGTGCTAATTATCGATTCGTAACATTCATCTAATCATGCGTACATATAATTAAACATTCAATCACATAAACATAATTAAGTCAGTGTGCAAATACAATCCCAAACACAAGCATGTATTGTGGTTTGGTTTCCCTACTCCATTCCCGGCTAACGCACTCAACCCATGAGTGTACCGAATTTCACTATCGAAGGTTTTAAATGAGGTTAACCTCTAATCTTTACAATCCTACACAAGGAAGGGCTCTTGCAAGAGACTTCATATGATTTTCTATAACCTCGCCATAAACCTCGGTCCTACACAAGAACATACTGACATACACTCCCGTCGGAGGCTCCCGCAAGAGACGTTAGTAGGTTTTTCATAAGCTAACCGACAATCACAATCCTAGTCCAAAGACCTATATTTAGTCTCGCCAAAGGCTCTTATGGAGACTAACACGTACACACCCATGTTCGACGGCCTACACAAGAGCTTGATTTAGGCCCTACACAAGAGCCAAGGTCCTACATAAGAACTTAAGTTTTAGGCCCTACATAAGCACCAAGATTCTACACAAGAACTTGGATTTAGGCCTAATATAAGAGCTAAGGTCCTACATAAGAATTTAGTTGAGTTTGGGTCACAAACTCTTACCCTCAATCCTACTAAGGAAAGAGAGTATACGGACTCTTACACTTGACAACTTACTTATCGGATTAAGCCCCTTTTATAGCGCCGTCTCGGGTTTTGCTTGATCGATGCTCTCCCATGCTTCAATCAACTCCCTTTTGCTCCCTTGGTCATGATGTCTATACTTTGCTAAGGCTTTAGCTCCAGGATCAAACACCTTGCATGTAGTACTCCTTTGAGGTGACCAATGTGATGGGAGGTTGGTTGAATCTCCTACAACTAATATGAAATTGTATTTCCTAGGGGATTTACCTAAATTGGTCTTCTAGAGGATTTAGATAATGACATGCTTATAGAGGTTGACTCTAATTTCTAGAAAATGAAGTAGTTCAAGTATATCTTCAAGGTAGAGGTTGGAATACTCATTAGAGTGTTAATATCAATGAAGATCACTTAGAACTCATTGGTTTAAAGACTTGCTATGTGGATATGATTATGGAATCACCTAAGCTTCTATTACACCAAAAACCTATTGAAATGCATAAAAACCTAATTACCTTCATAAGAAGTTTGAGTTCTAATGGTAAAAAAATGGATAGATAATGGCTTTGTCGATGCCATTTAAAGGTTTTCGATGGTATTGAGGTGACCTTTGATGCCATCGAAGGGTACCTCGATGCCATCAAGAAAATCAGATAATATGATATATTTCTTGCTGGGCATATCTAAGTTACTTGTTTGATGTCATTGAGTGGTCTTTAATTCCATCGAAGTAAACCTTCAATGCCATCGAGGGACACCTTGACGCCATCAAGAAAATTAGATAAAATGATAATTTCTTGCTGGACATATCTGAGTCTTTATTCGATGCCATCAAGGGGGTCTTTAATGCCATTGAAGACCCCTCGAGGTCTGTTCAATGAGATTGAACACCACTCAAAATCTGCTATTTTGGGTATATGTTTTCACAACAGCTCCGCACCTCTTCTAGCCTTGCTCATCATGTTCCAATTACGTTTCTAAGGCTAAAAGATGATCAATAAGGTTTACTTATTAAGCCAAGATCATCTAGAGGTTCAAGGGTTATTTTGGGTCAAGGGTTAGGATCACCAAGGCATTTCATTTACCTATTCTTTGCTCCTTGATGGTCTTGTCCTCTTATGTCTTCGATCTTCAACTTTCAAAGACTCAACCGACTACATGACATAAGGACTCATGTGATTGACAAACAAGATGCACTAATAATTACAACACTGGTAAGTATACTTGCGTGCTAGAAGTGTTTTTTTTACACAATCAGTGCAAAAATGAATATTGATGACAACCAAGTAATTTTTTTAGTTCCGCCAGGCATGACAAAAATGTTAGCGCTCGATTTGTTTCTTGTCACATGTAATATGTGAGGGCGTGTCATAATTGATAAAGCAGCTCGATCCAAACCGATCAACTTTGACCCCAAGCGCTAAAATAACTAGATACGTCCAATATGAATGTATATGACCAAATTCTGAAAAGATCAGTCGCTTACTCAACTACTTACAAAATTTTATAATGATCAAGCAATAATCATAGGGTGGGGTTATTCCTCCTAAGATGTGTTTCTTTGTGCCTTTCACAAGAAACGACTTTTTAGAATACCAGTGCAAAAAAATAAAAGGAAAAATTCACAATCGGTCACTAGGAGCGATTGCAAGAATGTGTCTTTTAAACGAACTACATGATATTAGATAAAGAACAAATATAGCGTATGAGCGTAGATTTGGATTACAACTAAAGATTATAGCTAAGAATTATCGCTACTCCTAGGATAAGTTGAGATAAAGTAAATTGATAGATTTGTTTAATTGGATTTGTAGATGATTTGTGAATTTTTACTTCGTTAGATTCCTCTGCTACTTGTAGAGTTCTATTATAACTTATTCTTCCATATCATTCTTATATTACTGCAATGGTTACATTATTTGAAAAGCCTTTCTTTAGATCATTCTTTTTATTACGTTTCCCTTTTATGATTGTTCCTCTTCTGTCGGCCAAATTTTATGTCTCTCGATCACCTTTTGTATCTTGAACTGCTCGAACGCGTTTATCTCTTCACTTGTAAAACTTTTGGATAACTTGGCCGCATTACTTTATTGATCATCCAACGACTTATAAAATTGAATTTACGCTAGCTATGATTCTGTAAAAAGTGTTCTAACTATCTTCCTTTCCATTCACCTCCTATTTCTCGTGCAATGCTATATGTCACCCTCTAATTGGCTTTTTCTAGAATGGCCAAAAATAGGGTACAACACGAAGAAACACAATTATGCATTGGCCTCACCTATTTCTAGGATAGGATGCATGTAGTAGGATATGACTTTGTTGTGACCCCGGATCCACCAATGTGGGTGGGACCTTGACCGCAAGGCCCACCTTGATGTATGAGCATTTCTCTGTTTTTCTAGATTAGCTAATAGCATGGACTTGACAAGGAAGCAGATCCAAATTTCAGATGGCCCACACCATAAGAAATAGTGGTGAATGACCATCAAAAACTTTTTGTAGGCCACAAACGTTTTAGATCTAGATATTATTTACATTTTCCTTCACCCATGTTCATGTGACCTTATCATTTGGATGGAAAATAAACATTACAACTGACCTTACAAAGTTTTTAATGGTGGATGTCCAAAGAACAATGTTTCTTGTGGTGTGGACGACATGCGATTTGGATCCACTTCCTTTTTTGTCCCTGCTATAAATTGATCTGGAAAAATGGATAGATGGTTGTGAACGCCCTCCCATGTGTAAAGACATAGAATGCCCTTACTTCATTAGCTTTCTCTCTTTGTCGCCATGTTTTGTTATGTTTTATTCTGATTTGATTTAAATGTGGGGGGTTGACTCAAAGGTAAAAGTAGTTTGTCTTGGAGTCGCTACTAGCCAAATGAAATTTTAGAATCTATGGCCGACTAGAAATAGTAGAATTGCTTAAAGGTCAGGAAATCTTATGATACGCCACTTAAGTGACTCCTGCAGTTGGTCCGCGACCGTAGATTCTTAGTAAGGGCCTCGGTTACGGAAAAGGAAAACATTGTGGACGCCACCCATGCAAGCATCCCGGATCCTTTCGTCTTACCTCAAGGATAGAGAGATATGGGGATAAGTGCATGCTCGCCACTCTTTTAGCGTCGTACAATATCTGTATAATTTTTTTGGGTCGGTTCTGGTTCCTTGGTTGAGCGATACCTTTTCTAAAGGTGGCTGAATTGGTACATTTAAATATTTAGAATCCTCACTAGTTAGTAGAGTTGGGCACAAACCGACCTGATCCAGCGGATCCGACCTGATCCGAACCGATCTGAAGGCCTGGATCGGTGCGGTTCAAGTTGGATCAGTAAGATCCGACCGTTCATCGGAACAAGTTCGGATCGTGGTCAATCCGGACCGATTTGAACCAAAATTTGAACTGAATGGATCCGATCCAATCCGAAGTGATTCTTATGAATATTTATCACATATATTTATCTTATGAACAGGTTGGAAGATAAATAAACATCACTGGGGCCTTATAAAATTTCAATGGTGGAAATCAATACTTCTACTTTTTCCTGTGGTATAGTCCACTTGAGCATTGGATATGCATCAATTTTGGGTTCAACCACTAAAATGATCTGAAAAAATGAATAGATGGCGTAGATAAACCACATGGATTCACGGTGGGCCCCAACAGAGTTTACTCAGTACGATAAGAGCCCATTTAGAAATTTTGTGATGTGCACGTCAACACAGCAGCAGCCAGCAACTTGGAAGCAGATTGCGTAGTGAGTAACTCACTACGCTTAGCGTACTGAGTGAAGTCTGTGGGGTCCACCATGATTTATGTATTTTATCCGCTCTTTCCATTCATTTTACTAAATAATTTCAGGGCTTGAGCCCAAAAATTAGAGATATCCAATATTCAAATGGACCACACCATAGTAAACAGTTGAATTGAACATCTACCATTGAAAAATTCTTGGGGGCCACAGAAGTTTTGGATCAAGCTTATATTTGTGTTTTCCCTACATCTATGTATTTATGATATTATGAATAGGTTGGATGACAAATAAACATCACTATGGGCCTAGAAATGTTTCAACGGTGGAAATCATTATCTCCATGGTTTCCAGTGGTATGATCCACTTGATCATTGGATATGCTTCAATTTTAGGATCAACCCCTTAAATTAGATGGAAAAACGGATGGACATCGTGGATAGACTACATACATTCAAGGTGGCCCCAACTGAGTTTACTCAGTACAATGAGAGCGTACTGACTACTGAGTAACTTAGTACGCAATCCGATTTCTAGCAGCTTACAAGTTGTAGCATGTAAGTTACAGCTGGTGTATAGATACATGTCATGCAAAGACGAGCGGATATGCGCCTCGAGCTTCGAGTTATATGAATGGCTCAAATGAGATCAAAATTACATGGGCCCCACAATGATATATTTATTATATCCATACCATTTATCCATTTTTCGTGATCATTTTTGAGCATTTGAAAAAAAAAATTGAATCATATCTAAAGCTCAAATGGACCACACTGAAAATAGTAGCGAGGATAATGATTTTCACCGTTAAAAAATTTGTAGTGCCCACCATAACATTTATTTCTATCTAATCTGTTAATAAGGTTAGAAATACATGGATGAAGAGGAAAAACAAATTTCATATTAATCCGAAACTTCCATGACTCCAAAGGGGTTTCAATGGTAAACGTTCAATCCCCCACTATTTTTTGTAGTGTGGTCCAACTGATCTTTAGATTTGCCTTATTTTTTGGCTCAAGCCTTAAGACGAACTCTCCAAATGGATGGACGGTTTGGATATAACACATACCTCATAGTTTGACTCACAGACCCAACCCGATCCGAACCGTACCCAACTCAATCTGACTCGGTTTCCCTGACCGAGTCGGACTCGGTTCGGGTCAGGCCAACTGTGCATTGGATCGGTTCGAGTCAGATGTCTCGGATTTGGTCCTGGATCGAATCGAGTTCGGGTCAACCCATGTAGATTTCGGACCGAATCGAGTTGGGCCCAATCCGATCCGACTCGGTCCGATGCCCAGCTCTACTAGCCGGTTAGGTTGATATTTGTCCACAATTGGCTCGGGTCCATGGACATGCCTTAGGGTCAAGGAATTGAGATATTAATTCCCCTACTTGAATGACTCCTGTGGATGGCCTACAATCGTAGATTCCTAGGTAAGGGTCTCGGTTACAAGAAAGGAGGAGATTAGACACCTTCTCTCGCCCGCACTACGTGCGGTCTCTACTTTAAGGGACATACGACTTTTAGGGAAATATTGTATCTGTTAATGTACTATTCATCTAGCTATGCTTCACATAACCCTAGGAGATAGTTGGGTAGGCGAAAAATAAAAAAAGAGTCCTAACCTTACTACATAGAGTCTAGTGACACTAAGTAGACAAGCCGAATAAACAAAGCAATAAACACAAATAAATATAATTGAAAAGAACAAAATGGTAGTGGTGACTACGACGAAATGTGCAAAATGGATTATGTTACGAGCTTGAGTGAGATTTGAAAAAAGAAAAAAGGAAGCCAAACACCTTTTTTGGTACATAAAAAAAAAGATAGCCAGACGTCCCATCTAATTCTACTCTTTAATGGACTGGCTTTTTCTAGAAAAGGATTTTTCTTTTCCTGGTTTAAATTAAACAAAATCTAGGCTTATGTCCAGAGTGCTGGGCTTCCTTGGTGACAGGGTATCTCCTCTTGATGGGAAAATTGTCCTATATCTAGCTTCTTGGAGTTCTTCCTTGACTTTTCTACTCTTTTTCTTTTTTGTCCGTCCTACCTTAACAGAAACTCAGGGCCGTATTTATAAGTAAACAACCGTAGTGTAGTGGTTGGCCGAAATTGCACACTTGGTGAAAATTTGCCATTCAAAATATGTCAGAGGGTTTTGGCCTAGGGCAAAGGGTGCCAGGTGGGCATCGGCCAGTGGTTGGCTGACGTTGCGCTTCCTTCCATTTCGGTTCAGTGGTCATATTTTCCCTTTTTTCCCATTTGGTTCTTTTTGTGGTTTTTCTAGCATCTATGGCTAGGGATTAAGGGATCCAATCCATTTACCCGCCTCAGGAGGAGATTTTTTTTTGCCCTAGTATTCTCATTTGGTGGACTTTCAAGAATTCTTTTGAGGAGTAGGTACAATTTTATTGGGATGTGTTAGGGTAGTGAGTTTTGAAGATGATTGGCAATCTATAGATCGGGTTCGGTAACATTGTTGGGAACAAGTTAGAATTCCTCTTCTAAACTTGCTTTGGCCATCCAATGGTGATTAAGGATGTTATGTGTAGTTTAACTAAAGGTTTGTTAGTTGGTTCAAGACGAGTGTCTTTGTGAGTTAGGTGGGTTGTCTATAAATGTCTTTTTTTGGCAGAGGTTACTGGCATGCCAAAGCAAGTAGACACCCCATCCTTTGGAATAGTGTGATTGTACCTTAGTTTACCATAATATTTTGATTAAAATTTCCGTTTGATCAACAATGAACACAAATGTCTTCTGGGAGTTGAGAAAGATGTTGCGATTTGTCCATATACTTTTTGTGGCCCTCAGGAAATTTTCAATGATAAGCTTTCAAACCCCATTGATTGCTGTAGTGTGGTCCACTGGAGCCTTCAATTTGACTTATTTTTGATCTGATGCCTTAAAAATGATCCGTCAAAATGGACGGGCAACATGGATAAAACATATAAATCATGGTGGGACTCACAGAGCCCCTAAAAGGACTGTCCTTCTCTAGCTAGGTCTGGTGGGGTAGTAACCAATCTGCCTCCATTAGGTGTGGCCATAGCGTCAACCAAGACGTTGCGGCCATTACCAGGTGTCTGATCTTGATGTATTTCTTTGATATCCGCATCATTTATTTTATTTTTTTGAAGTCATTTTATGATGTGATCCTAAAAATGAAAAGGTCCAAATCTCAGGTGTACCATACCACCTTAGTAAACCTAGGAGACAGTGATGATTGATCATTAAAACCTTCTCGTGGGCTACAAAGTTTTGAATCACGTGATATTTGGTTTTCCCAAATCCACATTTACGTGACATTACCAACTTGTTGGATGGAAAATAAACATTGAGGAATCATTATGGTGGACCTTAGGAAGTTTTTAACGATGGAGCATTCAACCAGCACAGTTTCGTATAATATGGTCCACCATAGATTTGGTTATTCTTCATTTTTGAGCTCATGCCCTAAAATAATCTTGAAAAACGGATGGATGGCGTGGATACCGGCCACACCTAATCCCCTTTTACTGGTACTACCGTAAGGTTATCGTGTCACCAAAAAATGTAGGACACGTGTGATATCTAATCACCATCCAACACGTAATTACTCTGATCCAAAACTTAGGTGTGCCAAAAAAAAGTGCAAAAATAAATAAATGTGGGAGGTTACAACCACCCTTGATTTTCACCGGGGCCTACCTTAGCGGCAAAATATGCTGATTTTTGTGCGGACCTTTCATCAAGGACATACGAAGGATCTGATTGGCTTTGATTGTAACAAGTTGATCCATGAAGGTGTTCGTTCCCATCGTGCACAAATGATTTACCAAATCGGACGTGGAATTCTTTTGAAAGCCTTATGGTGGAAGTTCCTACCCTGGGATACGAGGTGGGGCCACCATGATGCTTGTGAGAAATCCACATCGTCCATCCATTTGTGAGCTCATTTTGGGACATGCGACAAAAAATGAGGCAGATATAAAACACAAGTGGGCTGAACGAAAGGAAAGATTGGGGAAAGAATTTCTTATTGTTGAAACCTTCCTAGGTTCCACCTTGTTGTTTTATATGCCATCCAAACTGTTTATAACGTCATTCTCACTTAGATGAAGTGCAAGCACAAAAACTTTAGCCTAATATGAAATTTCGTGGCCGTACAAATGTTTCAACGGTGGTCGTTGAATCCCTACCGTTTCCTCTAGTAAGGTAGAGTGTACATGAGTCGAAGCAAGTCGAGCTTGGCTTGAACTCGGCTTGGCTAGCAAGCTACCCCAACTTGAACTTGTAAACACTCCACCCAGGCTAGCAATTTGATAAGGCATGGATGATCCTTACGAATTGAACCTGAACCCCACACCCTACCTAAAACCGCAACTATTTTCCAAAACTGAAAAGGGCGAGCTCTCAGTCCTAAAGGGGGGTGGGGGGTGAATAGGACTATGCCAAATAAAAATAATTGCGGAATATAAATGAAGATAGCTGAATCAAATAACAATCTTAATTGCAGTAGTATTGAGAAATTGATTCAAATGTTGTTCAAAGGACAACTTTGCACCAAAAATCAAAGTTTATGGTAGTACAACCTGATTTCTTGAACTTGGTAAGGATAAAAAACCCAAACTAAAATAAGAGACAGAAATAAAGAAATCTAACTATTACAACATTCAGCACATGTACATGAAAAAGATACAATCATTCACCACTCATACATCACATACATCAACCACAAAACACCAGAAATTATAGTGATTCGGCGTGTACACCAACTGTTCTGAAACAGCCACACCTACTCCACTCCCAATAATCATAACCTACGTGATATTTGGCTTTCACTAAGAAAGAAGGTTTTCTAAGGTTCACCATAAAACCCTTACAATTGCATTTTCAACAGGCTATCACAATTAAAAACCCTACGCTGAGATTTTCTGGCTATCTTTGTCAAAACCACAATAGAGATTTTCTGGCTATCTCAAAAACCACAATAGAGATTTAAACAAAATACTTATCTGAAGATTCTTCTTGATGTAGCCTGGTAGAACTGCTTCTTTTGAAGATGAAGATGTCCAATGTTCAATCACATATATAGAAGGGTTCTAGGTCTAAATGAATTTTAAATTAATCCAACCTTGGGCTACTTTGATTTATTTCCTTGGATCTCAAAAGGGGTAGAGAAGAACACCCTTTTATAAAATCAGATTGAAGTAAAGAGAGATCAAAAAATTAGAAATCAAAAAGCTAAAAAAGAATCTTAATTTACCGGACAATAGCTTGACAATCACGGGGGCTTTTCTCTTAGAGTAGAGGCTTGATTTTTCTTTGAATGAATGAATAAAGCGGAGAAAAGCCCTCTATTTATAGGCTGAAAAATGGTTCCTTCAACTGGTCTAAGGTCACCTTCGATTGGTCTAAGATTCAACCAAAATTCAAAAATTTTGACGCGATCCAATAAAACCGTCTCTTGATTGGTCGAGTGGCATGATCGACTGGTTGAGTGGCCTGCTCGACTGGTCGAGTGGGGCTAAAAAAAGCTTGTTGGAGTTCGAGTTGAGCCCTACTCGACTGGTCGAGCCAATGTCCACGACTGGTCGAGCAGGGTGCTCGACTAGTCGTCACCCTACCAGAAAATTCAAAATTTTACAACAAAACCTGGATTGGTCAAGAAAAAACCTGGATTGGTCAAGCCGGAGCTTGGATTAGTAGAACATAGGTTAAGACTAGTTGAAATAAAGCCTATAAAAAGTATAACAACCCATACTAAATGTGCAACATGAATGACCTAAACCTAAGGTCTTTCTAGGGTCATTTATACTTGAAATATTGAACATTGAACTTGTAGCTTCAGTTGCTTTGGTTGATCTTCAACGTGATTGACTTGAAGCTTGATCTTGTACACTTGAAGCTTTAACTTGATCTTGACCATGTAGTGCACTTGGACTGAACTAGAGCATAAACTTGAAGTAGCACTTGAACTTGGTCTTGCTCTTGAACTTGAACATGCACTTGAACTTGAAGATGCACTTGAACTTAAACTTTTAGTTGATCTTCATAAGAAGGTGAACTTTCCATCTTTGAACAAGTCCAACATTCTAAAGTGGTTAGGCACTACGGAATTTGACAACACATGGTGTTTGTTATACAAAATAACACTTACAATCTCCCCCTTTGTCAAATTCGTGACAAAACCAACTTAGAAGATAATCTCCACCAAATGCTTCACAAAATGCACAAGTTCACAAACTTCACAACTTCCTTCACAACATAACACACTTGTACAACATCAACTCCCCCTTAATCTGAGGTTGGTGACTTGTGTAGCAGAGTACCTGTATTAACATATAGATATTTCCACAAAAAAAAAAAAATGTGCAAACTCTACACCACACAATCAAACACATAAACATAACCACAAAACTCTCCCCCTTTTTATCACAACTTGACAAAGGAAGATATTCATATAGAGATAGACCATAATAGTGATTATGGGAAAAGAAGAGAACAAAAAAAAATAAAGAGTTAACATTAAGAAGATAAACATCAACAGAGTGTCATCCATCATCAAGTCATACAAATCCAGTGAAGAGTGAACGTGTAAAGTTAAAGTTATACATGCCCAAACATCAAGAAATAGAACTAATCTGAGCCAGATGAAGAAGGAGGTGGAATAGCCGGATCAATCTGATTGAGGCCCTTAGTTATGTGACGAAAGTACTTACGCATATTTTTCATAGATGATTTATGGCTCTCATGCAGACCGTCTTAAGAAATTTTCAGGTCATCCACCTTCTCCTCCAAAGAGCGAAGGCTCTCATCAAACTAAGGTCACTGATAATCAGGGTCATCCTCATCATCATCGGAATCAAGTTCATTAAAAATATCATACATCATAGTGTTTGTGAGACCCGTATCCTAGCCCATTCCATTCTATATGCCTCTGCAGTCCTCCCGGTCGAATTCTAGCAACCTGCGACCTGTAGATTTCATTTGCGCTCGACAATGAGTCACACCCTGTACACCCAAGTCGGTTCGACCTGAGACCTGTGCCATTGCGACTATGTCGTCGCTACGATTCCGATGCCACATCTCATGCATCAATCTGACGTCTAGATCCCAAGATATGACCCGTGCACGATCATAGCAGTGGACCGCACGTTGTGGGCCATGGTGTACACGTTTCCCCATAATCATAACGAGGATGATGTCATCCTAGGGATGACATCACCCTATTCTACAACCTAACCTACCCCCCTACCTAGCCTACCCCATAAATGCTCTCTTTTTTTTTTTCAACACTCATTATTACAAGCTCTTACAACCCATCCTTTCACTCTCTCTATCATCTCACTTTCTCTCTCTTCTTCTTCACTTCCATTGCTAGCCATGGACGTCCTAAGCAAGCTCCATTTCCAGCCCTCTTACCTTTAGATCCCTCCTAATCTAACCCTTAGAAGTCCATCTCCACCATTGGAAGGGGTCTTAGAAGGCTTATGAACCCATGGGAAGAAGAAGAAGGAGAAGATCATTGTGGGTGCTTCTCTCTCTCTCTCTCTCTCTCTCTCTCTCTCTTTCTCTCTCCCCTGTTTATGGCCAACCTGATGTGCGAGTTTATCCACGCTGCCCGGAAGTGGGACAACCTTGTCGTCCATCAAACAGGGCTCATCCTGCTGATCGTCCGACAGCACCATTGTTGCCCCTTTTTGGGCAAGCCCTGGTTAAAGGGGAGCCATAAATAGTAGCTTGATTCTAAGCTGGGTGGGCCTCCTATGCGGACCTCACTTTGATGAATGTGTTGTATCCATGCTGTCCCATTATGGGACCCATCTTGTTGACGTCCAGCAGCATTGCTACCTGGACTGTTTTGGGACAGATCTTGGTGAAGGGAAAGCACAAATATTATCTTGATTCAAAACGGGTGGACTGGCAAGCCACACTGATGTGGGCCCACCATGATTTATTTATTTATCACCACCGTCTAGATTTCTGGATGGTGGGCTACACTGTGGGCATGATGTTTTATCAACACCATCCATTTGTGGTCCCAGCAGCATGTAGCTGACTGTAATTGATGTCAGCAAATGTTGTGGGCCCCATCATGCTATATATGCCTAAAATCCAGACCGTCCACCATTTCCAGACAGTGCTGGACGTGGACCCACTTGATGGACGTGTGTATATACACCGTCCATCTAATGAACAGATTCAAATCTTAGGTGGAAAACCACCTTGATGCACATGTTTTATCCACGACCGTTCATCCATTTTGCTGGTGGATCCTACACGTGTGAACCCACCTGCCACATGGGACCCATACGTGCATGTGATTTATCCAACCAACCGTCCAGGTGGGTTGCACGGTGATGTACTGTCCACACCGTCTAATCCACTGGACGGTGGTTGCTGGACCTTATTTCCTTAAAGGAAAATATTTATATATTTATACAAATATTATAATATATATATATATATATATATATATATATATATATATATATGTGATATATGATGGTGGCCCACCCACGTGGTACCCACTTGATGATAGCAGATTGGCTGGTGTATTTCAACACCAGCTATGTAGCTGCTGGAGACGTCAGCATGTGGGTCATGTACTACACCCACCGTCCACGCGGACGGTAGGGCCTGTGTGTGATGTGTGTGGGGTCCACACCATCTAGATGGATAAGACGGTGGGACCCACTAGATGTATGCACTTTATATTCACCACCCATGTGTGGGCCCCTCTACATGATATATGTGTTACACTGTCCATACCGTGTGGGACCACCACCATATATGTTTGGTCCATACTATCTGTGCATGGGGCCCACTTAGATGTATGTATTCATTATATCCACGCCGTCCATCATGATAAGCCTGAACTGTTTTAACTAGTTGTTGGGCCCACCTAATGGGTGATGTGTAGGTCGGCCCACCTCTCGAATGGTCCGCTACATGGATGTTTTGAATCAGATTGTCCGTCCAATTTTCGATATCAATTGGGACATAGGCTTGAGGATGAAGTAGATCTAAGCTTAGTTGATCCACACTGCAGGAAGTAGTGGGTTGGATGTCCAGCCGGTTGAGCCCACCTGTTGTGTATTAGGCCCATGTGTGTGGCCTATTGTGATGAATTCGAGGCCCATGTGACTCGACCCATTAATGCGGCCCATTGTGATGTGTGTAGACCTATTTCATGCGGCCCAATTTGATATAATTGAGGCCCACATGATGCCGCCCGATTTGACGTATTAGAGTCCCATTGATGCGTCCCACTTGATACATATGATGGCCCATTGGGGCAACCCATTGATGTGGCCCACTTAATGTATGTGATGGCCCATGGATGTAACCCATTGTGATGTAATAAGGCCCATGGTCTGTAGCCGATTGAGATATATTCCCAGCCCATATGTCATGGCCCATTGTGACATATTTTTGGCCCATGCGAGGTGGCCCATTATGAGGTATTTAAGGGCCATGTGCAGGGCCCACATGTTATGTATTTGTGGCCTAGTTAATAAGGCCCATTATGATGTATATGTGGCCCGTATGACGAGACCCGTTGTGGTGTAGATGTGGCCCTTCAGTGGGGCCCAATGCGATGAATGCGCGGGCCGATGTAATGTGTGATTTCACTATAATGTATGTAATGATATTTATGTGGGCCACTGCTTGGGAGCGATATTGGTTAAACGTCCACATTGATGGGCAATGATGGTTGTATGTACACATTGTGACCTTCCTTTAGGCCTTGTTAGGCCCATTCTCATCAAGGCTGATTATCGATCAATTCCGATTGTCGTGACCGATTGCTGATTCTGATTGACGTGACCGATTTACCGATTCTGACTATCGATCGATTCCGATTGACATGATCGATTTGCCGATTCTGATTATCGATCGATTCTGATTGTTGTGACCGATTGTCGACTCCGATTGACGTGATCGATTTGCCGATTATGACTATCGATTGATTCCGATTGTCATGACCGATTGTTGTGACCGATTGTCGATTCTGATTGACGTGACTGATTTGTTGATTTTGATTATTGATCGATTCCGATTGTTATAACTGATTGCCAATTCCGATTGATGTGACTGATTTGTCGATTCTGATTATTGATCGATTCCGATTGTCATGACCGAGTACCAATTCCGATTGACGTGACCGATTTATCGATTCTGATTATTGATCGATTCCAATTGTCATGACTGATTGCCAATGCTGATTAACGTGACCGATTTACCGATTCTAATTATCGACCGATTTCGATTGTCGTGGCCGATTGCTGATTAGCGATTGAGGCCATTTATCATGATCGATTGCCGATTCCGATTGTCGTGACCGATTTACTGATTTCGATTATTGACTGATCCTGATTGTCGTAACCGATTGCCGATTAGCGATCGAGGCTGATTATCATGACCGATTACCGATTTTCAATTGACGTGGCCGATTTGTCGATTCCGATTGTCGTGGCCGATTGCTGATTTCGATTGACTTGGCCGATTTACCGATTTCGATTGTCAAGGTCGATTATCGATGTCGATGCCGATTGTTGATTCCGACTCCGATTGTCGAGGCCGATTCCGATTCAGATTATTGAGGCCAATTCTGATTTGTCAAGGCCGATTGTATATGCCGATTCTGATTGTCGATGCCGAGTATCGAGGCCGATTCCAAGTGTTGATTCCGATTGTTGAAGCTGACCTCGATTGTCGAGGCCGATTTCGATTGCTAAGGCCGATTGTCGTGGCTTATATGATGTACATGCGACCCGTAGTTGAGGCCCATTGTGACACGTATTAGGCCCATGATGCATGTCTCATTTGACGTATTCAAGACCCATGTGTAGGGCCCACGTGTCATGTATTTGAGGCTCATGGGCAAGGCCCATTGTGATGTATTTGAGGCCCATGTGTAGGGCTCACCTCTTGTGTATTTGAAGCCCATGGGCTATGAAGCCTGAGGTAGTGTATTCATGGCCCATGAGCCGAGGCCCATTGCGATGTGTAATGCACATATGATACGGCCCAATGTGATGTATATACGACCCATGAGTGAGGCCCAATGCGATGAATGTGCGGCCCTTGTGTGAGACCCAAAGCGATGTATCTAAGGACCGATGTGATGTGTGATTTCACCATGATGTATGTATTAATGTTTATATGGGCCATTCCTTGGGGGCAATGTTGGTTAAATGTCCACATTGTCGAAGCCGATTGTTGAGGCTGGTTATTGATACTGATTATGAGTATGTGACAGCAAGCATCATCATACATGCCCATACGCATCATTTGCATGTTTGTTATGAGATGTGGTTGACCATTGCATATGTCGTTGGGCAGATTGTTATGAGACTCCCTGATAAGCGGAGGTTATCTCACATCAGTGCACGGTATGTGCAGGATTGATGCATGACTATATTGTATAACTCATGCATCTTGCATTATGTGCCCTAGCGACATTAGGGCCATAGCCTCTACAGGCATATCGTGGCGGGCCAGATGGGACATCGAAAATGTTTGGTTCTAGCATACGGGCGCTATAGATGTCCCTGGGTGAAAATCCATAAACCTCCGAGGCCAGGAGACGGCCCAATGTCGAGACCGAGTGGATACATGAGCACCCGAGTGCTGAATACCAGGAGGCCGCGTCTCTCACTGTGTTGTGGTCGGTTGGGAGGGGGTGTGGCCTTACCCGCTCGAGGGTAGGGGGCATTACTAGGCTGAGTTTGACCAGCTCGTGAATAGGTCCGCTATCGACATGCCGGATAGGTATTGACAGACTATTGGCCAAGCGGATAGTGTGGTTTCTTACTCTCACTTGGACTGTGCTACTAAGAGATCGATAGTGCCATTTGGAGTGTACTAAACCCCGGTGATGATCCCAGAGATGAACCGTACTGATATGTGGACTTAATGAGTAGGAGTTGCATACTAATTCATTCATTCACTATCCACTCAGGCTGGTGGTGTGTAACTATTCATTATGTGTACCTTCACAATGACCAAGATTTTAGTTGGGGCGCGCGACTAACCTGAGATCAGGAGTTTACCACATTGAGTCTGACTATCAAAATTTAGGTATGGGACTGGTTTGGATAGAAGTCCCTTGTGATGGACCCCATCGCCTGCGATACTGCGTACTATCATCCTGACTTCACATTTCAGCATGGTCATTCCATTCGCATCGCATATTGCATTACATCCGCGGCATATTGCATTTTGGGTTACTGTGTTTCTGCATTTTCTAAATACGGCTGATGTATTTATGAACACAAGGAATTGTACATTACATTGCATTTTCGACATTTGATATTTGGCTCTTTATGACTTCTCATTTGCATAGCTGATCTGTATTGCATACTTGGATATTGTATGACTTATGATCTTGTCAGTATTTCTGCTTACTTTGATAATTTATGATTTTGTCAATATTTCTGCTTATTCCGATATTGTGCAATGTATGGATTACTAGTATTCTGGTATTGTAAGCTTATGGCATTGTATCGAATACTTGGCACTTACCTCGTGCACACACTTACACCACCCTCTAAGCTTTCTATAAGCTTATGCATGATAGATGCGTGCAGGTGATGTTAGGTTACAGCAGCGTGGAGCTTGGAGTATGTAGCTGACTTATGGAGCTTCGATTTTATTTTGACATATGTATTTTTTCCTTTCAATATTGTATTCAAAGTTTCTATTAGTGGATATATGATGTTGATGTTGCCTTTGTGATCTAGGTATACTTGTGGTTATGCTAATTATGAATCAAATCATGTTTGAAATCCTCCTTGTAGGATCCCAGGATCGGAACCTAGCGTATGGGTGCTGGGAGTCGAGATTGGGGTACTACGGAGGCTGTCGGCGCCGGATTCGGCGATCGGGAATTTTGTGAACCCAGTTTCCGAGTTCGGGGTGTGACAGAAGTTGGTATCAGAGAATAGCTTGGGAATACCTGAGGATGACATCACATATCTGCCGATAGCACCCTACACTATATGATTGTTGAGAACTTATAATGGTTAGATTCCCGAGTTTGAATAACTTAGAGATTTTCGGATATAGCTCCCTACCATTGAGATTGTAAGGCTGCATAACATTTAAGTTTCGATCATTTCTGATTTGGGATCCGAAGATCATTAGGGTCACCATAGTGTTGACGATGCATCTTGGGAGTGCGATGTTGAGGTTAGTGAGCACTATCTTAATCCTTTGGTAGATTGATTGTGCCTTGACTTATATACTTGATGATGCTTCCCCTTCCCTTGTTTATCCTACAAATTTTGAGGATGAAATTTTTATCAAGAGGGAAGAGTTGTGAGACCCGTATCCTAGCCCGTATCGTTCCGTATGCCTCTGCGGTCCTCCCGGTCGAATTCCGGCGACCCGCGACCTGTAGATTTCATTTGCGCTCGACCGTGAGTCACACCCTGTACACCCGAGTCAGTTCGACCCGAGACCTGTGCCATTGCGACCATGTCGTCGCTACGATTCCGATGCCACGTCTCATGCGTCAATCCGACGTCTAGATCCCAAGATATGACTCGTGCACGATCATAGCGGTGGACCGCACGTTGCGGGCCATGGTGTACATGTTTCCCCATAATCATAATGAGGATGATGTCATCCTAGGGATGACATCACCCTATTCTACAACCTAACCTACCCCCCTACCTAGCCTACCCCATAAATGCTCTCTTTTTTTTTAACACTCATTATTACAAGCTCTTACAACCCATCCTTTCACTCTCTCTATCATCTCACTTTCTCTCTCTTTTTCTTCACTTCCACTGCTAGCCATGGACGTCCCAAGCAAGCTCCATTTCCAGCCCTCTTACCTTTAGATCCCTCCTAATCTAACCCTTAGAACCCTATCTCCACCAATGGAAGGGGTCCTAGAAGGCTTATGAACCCATGGGAAGAAGAAGAAGGAGAAGATCATTGTGGGTGCTTTTTTCTCTCTCTCTCTCTCTCTCTCTCTCTCTCTCTCTCTCTCTCTTTTTAATTTTTCGATGGAAAAAACCAATGTGCTGTTTTTGATTGTCGTTCATCAAACAGGGCTCACCCTGCTGACCGTCCGGCAGCACTATTGTTACCCCTTTTTAGGCAAGCCCTGGTTAAAGGGAATCCATAAATAGCAGCTCGATTCTAAGCTGGGTGGGCCTCCTATGCGGACCTCACTTTGATGAATGCGTTGTATCCATGCTGTCCCATTATGGGACCCATCTTGTTGACGTCCAGCAGCATTGCTGCCTGGACTGTTTTGGGACAGATCTTGGTGAAGGGAAAGCACAAATATTATCTTGATTCAAAACGGGTGGACTGGCAGGCCACACTGATGTGGGCCCACCATGATTTATTTATTTATCACCACCGTCCAGATTTCTGGACGGTGGGCTGCACCGTGGGCATGGTGTTTTATCAACACCGTCCATTTGTGGTCCCAGTAGCATGTAGCTGACTGTAATTGACGTCAGCAAATGTTGTGGGCCCCATCATGCTGTATATGCCTGAAATCCAGACCATCCACCATTTCCAGACAGTGTTGGATGTGAACCCACTTGATGGACGTGTGTATACACACCGTCTTTGGTGGAAAACCACCTTGATGCACATGTTTTATCCACGGCCGTTCATCCATTTTGCTGGTGGATCCTACACATGTGATCCCACCTACCACGTGAGACCCACACGTGTATGTGATTTATCCAACCAACCGTCCAAGTGGGTTGCACGATGATGTACTGTCCACACCGTCCAATCCACTGGACGGTGGTTGCTGGACCTTATTTCTTTGAAAGAAAATATTTATATATTTATACAAATATTATAATAATATATATATTTATATGTGATATATGATGGTGGCCCACCCACGTGGTACCCACTTGATAATAGCAGATTGGCTGGTGTATTTCAACACTAGCTAGTAGCTGTTGGAGACGTCAGCATGTGGGTCCCCTTTTTATGTATGTACTACACCTACTGTCCACGCGGACAGTAGGGCCTGCATGTGATGTGTGTGGGGTCCACACCATCCAGATGGATAAGATGGTGGGACCCACCAGATGTATGCACTTTATATTCACCACCCATGTGTGGGCCCCTCTACATGATGTATGTGTTGCACCGTCCATACCGTGTGGGACCACCACCATATATGTTTGGTCCATACTGTCTGTGCATGGGGCCCACTTAGATGTATGTATTCATTATATCCACGCCGTCCATCATGATAAGCCCGAACTGTTTTAACTAGTTGTTGGGCCCACCTAATGGGTGATGTGTAGGTTGGCCCACCTCTCGAATGGTCCGCTACATGGATGTTTTGAATCAAATTGTCCGTCTAATTTCTAATATCAATTTGGGACATAGGCCTGAGGATGAAGCAGATCCAAGCTTAGTTGATCCACACTGCAGGAAGTAGTGGGTTGGATGTCCAGTCGGTTGAGCCTTCCTGTTGTGTATTAGGCCCATGATTGTGGCCTATTGTGATGAATTCGAGGCCCATGTGACTCGGCCCATTAATGCGGCCCATTGTGATGTGTGTAGACCCATTTCATGCGGCCCAATTTGATATAATTGAGGCCCACATGATGTCGCCCGTTTTGACGTATTGGATGCCTATTGATGCGTCCCACTTGATACATATGATGGCCCATTGGGGCAACCCATTGATGTGGCCCACTTGATGTATGTGATGGCCCATGGATATAGCCCATTGTGATGTACTAAGGCCTATGGGCTGTAGCCCATTGAGATATATTCCCAGCCCATATGTTGTGGCCCATTGTGACGTATTTTCGGCCCATGCGAGGTGGCTCATTATGAGGTATTTGAGGGCCATGTGCAGGGCCCACTTGTTATGTATTTGTGGCCCAGTTGATAAGGCCCATTGTGATGTATATGTGGCCCGTATGACGAGACCCGTTGTGTTGTAGATGTGGCCCTTGAGTGGGGCCCAATGCGATGAATGTGCGGGCCGATGTAATGTGTGATTTCACTATAATATATGTAATGATATTTATGTGGGCCACTGCTTGGGAGCGATATTGGTTAAATGTCCACATTGATGGACAATGATGGTTAAATGTCCACATTGTGACCTTTCCTTAGGACTTGTTAGGTCCATTCTCATCAAGGCCGATTATCGATCGATTCCGATTGTCGTGACCGATTGTCGATTCTGATTAACGTGACTGATTTGCTGATTCTGATTATCGATTGATTTCGATTGTCATGACCGATTGTCGATTTCGATTAACGTGACCGATTTGCTGATTCTGACTATTGATCGAGTCTGATTGACGTGATCGATTTGCCGATTCTGATTATCGATCGATTTTGATTGTTGTGACTGATTGTCGACTGCGATTGACGTGACCGATTTGCCGATTCTGACCATCGATCGATTGCGATTGTCTTGACCGATTTGTCGATTCCGATTGTTGTGACCGATTGTCGATTTCGATTGACGTAACCGATTTGCCGATTCTGATTATTGATCGATTCTGATTGTTATGACTGATTACCAATTTCGATTGACGTGACTGATTTGTCGATTCTGATTATCGATCGATTCCGATTGCCAATTTCGATTGACGTGACCGATTTGCCGATTCTGATTATCGACCGATTCCGATTGTCGTGGCAGATTGCTGATTAGCGATCGAGGCCGTTTATCTTGACCGATTACCCATTCCGATTGACGTGACCGATTTGCCAATTTCGATTATTGACCGGTCCGATTGTCGTGACCGATTACCGATTAGCGATCGAGGCTGATTATCATAACCCATTGCCGATTTTCAATTGACGTGGCCGATTTGCCGATTCCGATTGTCGTAGCCGATTGCTGATTCCGATTGACTTGGCTGATTTGCCGATTCCGATTGTCAAGGCCGATTATCGATGTCGATGCCGATTGTTGATTTTGACTCCGATTGTCGAGGCCAATTCTGATTTGTTAAGGCCGATTGTATAGGCCGATTCCGATTGTCGATGCCGAGTATCGAGGCCGATTCCAAGTGTCGATTCCGATTGTTGAGGCCGACCTCGATTGTCGAGACCGATTTCGATTGCCAAGGCCGATTGTCGTGGCTTATATGATGTACATGCGACCCGTAGTTGAGGCCCATTATGACACGTATTAGGCCCATGATGCATGTCCCATTTGATGTATTCAAGACCCATGTGTAGGGCCCACGTGTCATGTATTTGAGGCCCATGGGCAAGGCGCATTGTGATGTATTTGAGGCCCATGTGTAGGGCTCACCTCTTGTGTATTTGAAGCCCATGGGTCGTGAAGCCTGATCTAGTGTATTCATGGCCCATGAGCCGAGGCCCATTGCGATGTGTAATGCACATATGATACGGCCCAATGTGATGTATATGCGGCCCATGAGTGAGGCCCAATGCGATGAATGTGCGGCCCTTGTGTGAGACCCAAAGCGATGTATCTGAGGACCGATGTGATGTGTGATTTCACCATGATGTATGTATTAATGTTTATGTGGGCCATTCCTTGGGGGCAATGTTGGTTAAATGTCCACATTGTCGAAGCCGATTGTTGAGGCCGGTTATTGATACTGATTATGAGTATGTGACAGCATAGCATCATCATACATGCCCATATGCATCATCTGCATGTTTGTTATGAGATGTGGTTGACCATTGCATATGTCGTTGGGCAGATTGTTATGAGACTCCCTGATAGGCAGAGGTTATCTCACATCAGTGCACGGTATGCACAAGATTGATGCATGACTGTATTGTATGACTCATGCATCTTGCATTGTGTGCCCTAGCGACATCAGGGCCGTAGCCTCCACAGGCATATCGTGGATGGCCAGATGGGACACCGAAAATGTTTGGTTCTAGCATACGGGCGCCATAGATGTCCCTGGGTGAAAATTTCTAAACCTCCGAGGCCAAGAGATGCCCCAACGTCTAGACCAAGTGGATACATGAGCGCCCGAGTGCCGAATACTAGGAGGCTGCGTCTCTCACTGTGTCGTGGTCGGTTGGGAGGGGGTGTGGCCTTACCCGCTCGAGGGTAGGAGGCATTATTAGGCTGAGTTTGACTAGCTCGTGAATAGGTTCGCTATCGACGTGCCGGATAGGTATTGACAGACTATTGGCCAGGCAAATAGTGAGGTTTCTTACGCTCACTTGGACTGTGCTACTGGGAGAGAGACAGTGCCATTTGGAGTGTACTAAACCCTGATGATGATCCCAGAGATGAACCGTACTGATATGTGGACTTATTGAGCAGGAGTTGCATACTCATTTATTCATTCATTCATTCACTATCCACTCGGGCTGGTGGTGCGCAACTATTCATTATGTGTACCTTCGCAATGGCCAAGATTTCGGTTGGGGCGCACGACTAACCTGAAATCAGGAGTTTACCACATTGAGTCTAACTATCCAAATTTAGGTATGGGACTGGTTTGGATAGAAGTCCCTTGTGATGGACCCCATAGCCTGCGATACTGCGTACTATCATCCCGACTTCACATTTCAGCATGGTCATTCCATTCGCACCGCATATTGCATTACATCCGCGGCATATGGCATTTTGGGTTACTGTGTTTTTGTATTTTCTAGATACGGCTGATGTATTTATGAACACATAAGGAATTGTACATTACATTGCATTCTCGACATTTGATATTTGGCTCTTTATGACTTCTCATTTGCATAGCTGATCTGTATTGCGTACTTTGATATTGTATGACTTATGATCTTGTCAGTATTTCTGCTTACTCTGATAATTTATGATCTTGTTAGTATTTCTGCTTATTCCGATATTGTACAATGTATGGATTACCAGTATTCTGGTATTGTAGGCTTATGGCATTGTATCGAATACTTGGCACTTACCTCGTGCACACACTTACACCACCCTCTAAGCTTTCTATAAGCTTATGCATGATAGATGCGTGTAGGTGATGTTAGGTTACAGCAGCGTGGAGCTTGGAGTATGTAGCTGACTTATGGAGCTTCGATTTTATTTTGACATATGTATTTTTCCCTTTCAGTATTGTATTCAAAGTTTCTATTAGTGGATATATGATGTTGATGTTGCCTTTGTGATTTGGGTATACTTGTGTTTATGCTAATTACGAATCAAATCATGTTTGAAATCCTCCTTGTAGGATCCCAGGATCGGAACCTAGCGTATGGGTGCCGGGAGTCGAGAATGGGGTACTACGGAGGCTGTCGGCGTCAAATTCGGCGATCGAAAATTTTGTGAGCCCGGTTTCCGAGTTCGGGGCGTGACAGTGTCGGTTGGCAAGGTGTCTTCTTCTTCAATTTCCTCTGCTTCCTCATCCCTTTGGCCGGGATTAAGCTTCAGGTTCATCTTGTTAATATTAGAATTGTTGAAAGGAAGAACCGTAATAGGAGCTTCACCAGGTGGTATGACCACATTACAATGTAAAGCCAAAGTGGTCATCAAGTAGGCAAGTGGAATATATCCGTGGCCCGGATGAAGACGGAATTGAATGATAATATAGCAAATTAAGGATGAAAGACAAATAAGAATACCCGACACAACTGATGTAGAATGCGAACCATGAAAGTAGTCAATTCAGCTTTGTTGCCAAAATGGGGATAAATATTTGCAATGAAGATGCGATGAACTACCCTGTATTTGAACAACATTTGATTAGCCTGAAGCGTATTCCCCACACTCCATTTAGAGTCCATGCGACATAATTTACGGGTTAGCGATTAACGTTTTGATTCAGTCATTTTATCGATTAAGGTTGGTATCGAAATACCATCATCGTTAACATTAACATCAAGCAAACTCGAAATTAAAAATCGATCCACTTTAAATGTACCTTCTCTAAAGCTAATAGAGAAAGTTAAGTCTTCAAGCTAATGGAAGTGAACATCCCTTGTGCAATGGAGCGGTATGCCAGTCCGCCCCAATTCAAGATGTTTTCCCAACTTACAGTGTTAAGGATGGGAATAAGATGAAATTGAGCAAGGTAATTTGAATTAACCGAATGCTTAACGATAATCTCGCGAGTACAAAAATCTCGCACATACTCGGGGTCTTCCTCAGGAGGATGTAGGGTTCTCACCCCAATAGGAGTGGATCGAGAGGAGGAAGCTCGAGTAGCTTTCTTCTTAGATCGTTCTTCCATTGTAAGATTAAAATGAAGAAATACAGCAATAGAATGAAGGGTTTTAAACACAACAGATTTTTGTCTCAAAAACCTTAGAAAACACAAGAAAAGCTTAAATCGACTTTAAAATCTAGCAATGTATATATCAAAGAACCCAAATATGAAAAGAAATAAAAAATGGAGCACTTACAATGTACCAGTCGAAGATGGGTTCGACGAGTAGAAAGGGGGCCAAGAGAGGAAGAAGAGAAATGTGAAGAAAAAAATGATTTCCCTCTTTTTAAGTCAAGTGGTCGCAATTCATGACCGGTTGAGTACATGCTCGACCCGTCATGAGACGCTGAAAAAATTGAATTTGTATTAAAAATTTAAAAACATTTGCATAAAAATATATAGTGGTTTCCCTCCCTTGGTAAGCCCTGTATTGGTTATGTTGTGATTTAAATTTCGAGGATAAAATTTTTATTAGGTGGGGAGAGCTATAAGGCCCATATCCTAGTTCATACTGTTTCGTCAACTTCCGCAGTCCTCTCGGTCGAATTTCGGCAACCTTCGACCCTTAACCGGTATTTGCCCGCGACCCTGAGTCACACGCTGTCAACCCGAGTCGAGTTAACCCGAAACTTGTACCTTAGCGACCGCGCTGTCACCTCGGTTCCGATGCCGTGTCTCACGGGTTGAGGCGATACCCAGGCCAGGAGATGTGGGCCCACGTTCAGTTCTAGGAAAACACCACGTGTACGAATTCCGAGGGAATTTCTACAACTTGTCACATCCATCAACCCATCAACCAATCACCTCAACCAAGTACACCATCACCTCACACCCTTCCCCAAGCAACCCCTAAAGTAAAAAAGGTTCTTACACACCCATACTTTTCTTACACCATCTACCACAAAAGTTAAAAAAGTCTCTTACACATCCATCACCACCACATTCATCACCCATCTCTCTCTCCCTTTACAACCCTCTCTCTCTCTCATTCTCAAACCACTCTCCTAAGCAAGAGAAAACACCATACGTCCAAGCTCTCCCAAACCTCCCCAAGAGAGAGCTTTGTGTGTGGCCCACTTCCTACCCTCCCATCTCCCATCTCAACCATCCAAACTCTATCTCCACCATTAGGATTGAAGCTAAGGAGCAAAGGAAGCCAAGGGAGCAAGAAGGAGTGGACAGTGGGTGGTCTTGGTCCCACATTTGCATTTTTTATGTGTGATTAAAGGGCCACATGTAGTGGGACCCACTTTGATGTATGCTTGTATCCATGAGGGGCCCATAGTGGCGGGGCCCCTCCGTTATCTCCGATCTTTCTTTCTCTCTTTCCACCTTCCTCTCTTCTCTCTCTTTCTCATGTATTGTGGACCCCACAATGAAGTATGATCCACGCCGTCCCATCCGTACGGCCCACCTTGCTGACCGCCTTTGGGTGGGCCTAGATGTAGGAGAACACAAATATCAGATTGATCTAAATATGGTGGGCCACGTCCAAGTGGGACCCACCATGATGCCTGTATTGTATCCAGTCCAGTGTCCAGGGACGCCGGACGTGCATCACAGTGAGGTGTGGACTGACATTGGGTGTGCTAACAGTGAAGTGTTAACTGATAGTGGTGGCATACTGTCAGTGGGTGTGCTAGCCGTGGAGGGGTGCTGACGGTGGGGTCCATAGGACCCATCTACGTCGTCCATCCTTTTAAATGGGCCACACGTGGTGTATATGCTTTATCCAGATCGTCCACCACCCTTGGATGGTGGGACCCACGTCTGTGTGGGGCCTTTCTTGATGCGTATGCGTCCACCCAGATCCATAGCTCAACTGGCAGACTGAGTGGAGACACCTCGTTTCAACGCTGGGGCCCAGACCCTCGCTCTAGTGCTAGGCGGAGTGAAAGGTACCTCGTCTCAACGCTGAGGTCAGTTGGGGTTTGTGGGACCCACCATATCCCACGCCATCCACTCATTTGGATGGGCCACACGTGCTGCATGTGAGCCGTCCACCACCCCTGGACGGTGGAACTCACCCCACGTGTGGGGCCTCCATTGATGTATGTGCATGTTCAGGCCGTCCAGGGCCTAGACATTGTTTTTTTAATATAATATTAATATATTATGTTATATTATATTGATATATGATATAATATATTATATATTATATTAGCTAGGAAGGGTGGGCCCTACGTGGGACCCACCTCTGCTCTCTCTTCAATGCTTAAAAGCTGCTGTGCAGCAGTATATTATATATATATATATATATATATATATATATATATATATATATATATTATATCATATTCATGACATGTGAGGGTGGGCCCTACGTAGGACCCACCTCTACCTTGCTTTAAGCAGCAATAACTGCATGTACGGCAGTTACATGGCTATTCTATTGCCGTGCAACCAGCTGTTGTACACGGCAGCAAGCTCTGTGGGTCCCACCTATTCCATCCACGTCATCCGTCTATGGGACCCATTATGATGCATGTGTCGTATACGAACCGTCCAACCATTTAAAGATATCATTTTATGACATGAACAAAAGAGTGGGTCAGATCTAAAGTTCTAGTGGGCCCCACCATTTAAATAGTGAATCGTGACATCCACCGTTCAAACTTCTAAAGGCCATGGTAGTTTCCAAATAAGTTGATATTATTTTCACTTCATTTATCTCTATGCTATCTTATGAATAGGTTGGGTCTTAAAATACATAAGGGTGGGCCTGACTTGATATATATGAGGCCCATCGGTGCAATCTATTTGATATACATGAAGCCCAATGGTGCGACCCATATAATGCGGCCCATGTGATGTGGCCCACTTAACATATGAGGCCCAGGCACGAGGCCCATTATGATATATTTGAGGCCCAGGTGCGAGGCCCACCTGTTGTGTATTCGAGGCCCGATGAGATATATGTTGGCCCATATGACGAGGCCTATGTGACGTAAATAAGGCCCATCATGATTGTACATAAGGCCAATGGGCCCATTATATGTTTGGCCCTATGTAGGCCACTCCTTGGGAGCAATGTTGGTTAGATGTCCACATTGAGGGGCAATGATGGTTAGACGTCCTCATTGTGACCTTCCCTTAAGCCTTGTTAGGCCCATTCTCTTCATGGGTTAACCCAAATAAGTGGGCCCCATTCACCGTAGACGGATGACTCTGTGCTATCAAATTTGATATAACCACGGTTGAGTGCCGATCGTTACACTATGGTTGATCGGCTAATCATTTATGGACCCCGCTTTGTTTATCTACTAATTATCGGTGCCGATTATCGAGGCCGACACCGATTATCGACCCTGATTATCGGTGCCGATTATCGATCTTGATTACCGGTGCATATTATCGAGGTCGATTATCATGATCGATTGCTGATTTCTGATTGACGTGACCAATTTACCGATTTCGATTATTGATCAATTGCGATTGTCGTGACCGATTTGCCAATTTTTATTGTCGTGGTCGATTGCCGATTCCGGTTGACTTGACCGATTGTCGATTAGCGATCGAGGTCGTTTATCATGACCGATTATTGATTCCGATTCACTTGACCGATTTGTCAATTTTGATTATTGACCGATTCCGATTGTCGTGGTTGATTGCCTATTAGCGATCGAGGCCGATTATCGTGACTGATTGCCGATTTCCAATTGACGTGACCGATTTGCCAATTTCGATTATCAATAGATTTCGATTGACATGACCGATTTACCGATTTCGATTGTCGAGGCCGAGTATCGAGGTCGATTCCGAGTGTCGATCCCAATTGTTAAGGCCGATTCTGATTGTCGAGGCCCATTGTGATGTATTCGAGGCCCATGGGACGTGGCCCATTGTGATATATTTTCGGCCCATATGGTGAGGCCCGACTTGATGTATATTAGGCCCGTGGGAGCGGCCCATTGTGATGTATATTAGACCCGTGAGATGCGACCCACTTGATGTATAGGTGGCCTATGAGTGAGGCCCATTGTGATATGTATTAAGCTCTTGAGTGAGGCCCATGGTTTTGTATATTTGGCCCTGGTGTGAGGCCATGAGTCCACTGTATGTTAGGCTCTATATGGGCCATTCCTTGGGGGCAATGTTGGTTAAATCTCCACATTGTCAAGGTTGATTGTCGATGCTGGTTATTGATACTGATTATGAGTATGTGACCACATAACATCATGATACATGCCCATACGCATCATCTGCATGTTTGTTATGAGATGTGGTTGACCATTGCATGTGTCATTAGGCAGGTTGTTATGAGACTCCTTGATAGGCGGAGGTTATCTCACATGAGCGCACGGTATGTGCATGATTGATGCATGACTAGATTATATGACTCATGCATCTTGCATTGTGTGTTGTGATCATTATACGCCCTAGCGACATCAGGGTTGTAGCCTCCACAGGCATATCGTGGGTTGCCAGATGGGACACCGAAAATGTTTGGTTCGAGCATCGGGCTGCCATAGATGGCCCTGGGTGAAAATCTCTAAAACCCTCTTGGTACCAGAGGACGCCCCAACGTCGAGACCGAGTGGATGTACATGAGCGCCCGAGTATCGAATACCAGGAGACCGCATCTCCCACTATGTCGTGGTCGGTTGGGAGGGCATGTGGCCTTACCCACCCGAGGGAGTAGGCATAGCTAGGCTGAGTTTGACCAGCTCGAGGAATGGGTCCTCTATCGATGAGTCGGGTAGGTATTGACAAACTACTGGCCAAGCGGATAGTGAGGTCTCTTCCACTTACCCAGTTGTGCGCTTGATAGGGCGACAGGTGGTGTTGAGTGTACTAGACCCCGGTGATGATCCCAGAGAGGAGCTGTACTGATATATGGACTTATTGAGTAGGAGTTGCATACTCATTCATTCACTATCCACTAGGGCTAGTGGTGTGCAACTATTTGTTACGTGTACCTTCGTAATGACCATGATTTCGGTTGGGGCGCGCGACTAACCTGAGATCAGGAGTTTACCACATTGAGTATGATTACCCAAATTTAGGTATGGGACTGGTTTGGATAGAAGTCCCTTGTGATGGACCTCATGGCCTGCGATACTACAACTATCATCCCGACTTCACACTCCAGCATGGTATTCCATTCGCTCCGCATCTCGCATTACATCTGTAGCATATGACATTCTGGGTTACTATGTTTATGCATTTATACGGCCTAGATATGACTGACAATATTCGTGGACTCATCAGGATTTGCATATTGCAATGCATCCTCGGCATCTGTTATTGCCTTATTATGTTTCGCATTGCATAGCCTTCGTACGACTGATAGTATTCATGGACTTACTAGTATATTTCTGCTTACTGTAATTACTCTGATATTGCTTACTTGACACTTACCTTACACATACTTTCACCACCCTCTAAGCTTTCTGTAAGCTTATGCACGATAGATGCATGCAGGTGGCGTTAGGTTGCAGCAGCGTTGAGCTTGGAGCATGTAGCTGTCTTCTGGAGCTTTGATTTCGATATATATATTTCCCTTTCAGCATTGTATTCAAATGATTATATTAGTGAATATGTGATGATGATGTTGCCTTTATGATTTGGGTATACTTGTGGTTATGCTTCTTATGAGACAAATGTACATTGAAAATCCTCCTTGTAGGATCCCAGGATCAGAACCTGGCATATGGACGCTGGGAACCGAGAATGAGGTACTATGGAGGCTGTCGGCACCGGGTTCGGCGATCGGGATTCCTGTGAATCTGATTTCCAGGTTTGGGGCGTGATAGGACCCACTTGAAATATGTGTTATATCCTACATCGCCTGTCCAACGTCCAGGGTCTGGACGCTGGCTCTTTAGAAAAAAATAAATAAATAATATAATATTATATATATGTATGCATGTGGTGGGCCCCATGTGGGACCCACCTGTTGAACGTATTGACTGGTGAGTCTCACACCAGCTGTATAGCTGCTGTATATGACGCTAACAAGATGGTGGGTCTGATCCGTTAAATTCAAACTGTCTGTCTGATGGACGGTGGGCCATGTTGCTGCTATATATATAAAGTCAGTAAGTTTTGTGGGTCCCACCTAATATACATGTTTTATCTAACTGTCCAGTCCCTGGACGTGGACTGGACCCCACCTGCTGTGTGTGGACCCCACGTGGATGATGTAATCCACACCGTCCATCTGAGGACGTGGGATCCACCGTGATCTAAGTGTTTTATCTAGGCTGCTGGCCCCACACGTGGAATCAATGTGACGGGGACTGTAGCTGCTCTGCTACTGCACTTGCATCAGCAAGTTAGGTGGGCGCATGATGCATGCAAGTGTCCTATCTATACCGTCCATCCATTTTAAACTATGGGACCCATCCCACACGTGTTGTACGTGTGGAGGTGGGGCCCACATCGATGTATGCATTCTATCATCCAAGTTGTCCATCCAGATTGGACGCTGGACGTTGAAGCCCCCTCCCTCCTCTCTCTATATATATTAATATAATATTATACTATGGTGGGCCCCACGTGGGACCCACCTGATGGGAGTTGATTGGCTGGTGCACCTCACTCCAGCCAGCTGTTGTATTGACGTAAGTGGGTCCCAGCCATCTACTGGAATGACGTCAGCAAGGTAGGTGGGCCTGATCATAGGCATGTGTTATATCCAACCGTTCATCTATGAGGGTCCCACGTGGCATGCAGCTACTGCTGCTATGACGTCAGTAAGTTCTGTGGGTCCCGCATAGTGTATGTGCTTTATTCACGTCGTCTATCAAGTGGACCACACCGCAAAACTAGTGGAGATTGAACGTCCACCATTGAAACCCTTTTTAGGTCACAGAAGTTTTGGATCAGTATGATATTTGTTTTTCCATTCAACTTAGGTCTTTGTGACCGTATGATCTGGTTGGACGGAAAATAAAATGGTGGGCCTCGCAAATTTAAACAGTGAAAATCATTATCTCCATTGTTATTGTGGTATGGCTGAGATGATCTTTCTATGGGATTTATTTTTGGTAATGCTCTAAAATAACCTTTAATTGATGTGTGGGCCCCACCTTGATGTGATGTATGTTGGGCCCATTCGAGAGCCCCTTTATGATATATTTGAGGCCCACATGATGCGGCCCGATTTGATGTATTTATGGCCCACAAGATGCGGCCCGATTTGATGTATTTATGGCCCACACGATGTGGCCCGATTTGATGTATTTGAGGCCCACATGATGCGGCCCAACTTGTTGTATATGAGGCCCATTGGTACGACCCATTAATATGGCCCACTTAATATATACGAGTCCCATGAGTGAGGCCCAGTGTGATGTATGTGTGGTCCATATGTGAGGCCTAATGTGATGTATATTAGGCCCTTGAGTGAGGTCCATGATGATGTACCTTAGACCCTTGTGTGAGGCCATGGGCCCACTATATGTTTGACCCTATGTGGGTCACTTCTTGAGAGCAATGTTGGTTGAATGTCCACATTGATGGGCAGTGATGGTTAAATGTCCACATTATGACCTTCCCTTAGGCCTAGTTAAGCCCATTCTCATCATTCTCTAGTGGGTAACCCAAACGAATGGGCCCCATTGATATTGCTAGGTCCATCATTGGTTATCCATCTATGGACCCTCGCCTTGCATCGAGATCGATTACTGATTATGATTATCAAGGCCGATTATCAAGGGTCGAGGCCGATTCTGATTCCGATCGTCGAGGCCGATCCCGATTGACATGACCGATTTGTCGATTCCGATTATCAATTGATTCCGATTGTCGTGGCCGATTGCCGATTAGCGATCGAGGCCGATTATCATGACCGATTGCCAATTCCAATTAACGTGGCCGATTTGCCGATTCCGATTGTCGATCGATTGCGATTGTCGTGACCGATTGTCGATTCCAATTGTCGATCGATTGCGATTGTCGTGACCGATTGTCGATTGCGATTGACGTGGCCGATTTGTCGATTCCGATTGTCGTGGCCAATTACCAATTCCGATTATCGAGGCCGATTGTTAATGTCGATTCCGATTTCGATTGTCGAGGCTGATTATTGAGGCCGATTGACGAGGCCCAATGTGATGTATATGTGGCCCATATTTGAGGCCCATTGTGATGTGCATTCGGCCTATGTTTGAGGCCTAATGTGATGTATATGTGGCCCGTATTTGAGGCCCATTGTGATATGCATTCGGCCCGTGTTTGAGGCCCAATGTGATGTATTTGAGGCCCGTTGTGATGTGCATTCGGCCCGTGTTTAAGGCCCAATGTGATGTATATGAGGCCTATGCGATGAGGCCCAAATGCATTTGAGGGCTAGGCGATATAGCCAATTGTGTTATATATTAGGCCCATGTGAAAGGCCCATCGTGATGTGTTAAGCTCTTGAGTGAGGCTCATGGTGTTGTATATTTGGCCCTTGTGTGAGGTCATGGGTCCACTATATGTTAGGCTCTATGTGGGCCATTCCTTGGGGGCAATGTAGGTTAAATGTCCACATTGTCAAGGTCGATTATTTGTGCCGGTTATCGATACGGATTACGAGTAATCATCCGATACCAATTATGAGTATGTGACAACATAGCACCTGATACATGCCCATAGGCATCATCTGCATGTTTGTTATGAGATGTGATTGACCATTGCATATGTCATTGGGCAGGTTAATATGAGACTCCTTGATAGGAGGAGGTTATCTCATATGAGCGCATGGTATGCGCAAGATTGATGTATACTGGATTGTATGACTCATGCATTACGCATTTTATTATATGACTACTATACACCCTAGCGATATCAAGGTCGTAGCCTCCATAGACATATTGTGGATGGCCAGGTGGGACATCGGAAATGTTTGGTTCTAGCATACGAGCGCCATAGATGTCCCTGTGTGAAAATTCTTAAACCTCCGTGGCCAGGAGACACCCCAACGTCGAGACCGAGTGAATGTATATGAGCGCATGAGGGCCGTATACCAGTAGGTCGTGTCTCTCACTGTGTCGTGGTCGGTTGGGAGGGGGTGTGACCTTACCCGCCTGAGTGAGGGGGCAATATCTAGGTTGAGTTTGACCAGCTTGAGGAATGAGTCCGCTATCGACGAGTTGGGCCCGATATTGGCAGGTGGATAGTGAGGTCTCTTCCACTTACCCAGTTGTGCGCTCGGATTGGGGCGGCAAGTTGGCGTAGAGTGCAATAGACCCTAGTGATGATCCTAGAGATGAACAGTACTGATATGTGGACTTATTGGGCATGAGTTGCATACTCATTCATTTATTCATTCACTACCCACTTGGGCTGGTGGTGCGCAACTATTTATTACGTATACCTTCGCAATGGCTAGGATTTCGATTGGGGCACGCGACTAACCTGAGATCAGGAGTTTACCACATTGAGTCTGACTATCCAAATTTAGGTATGAGACTGGTTTGGATAGAAGTCCTTTGTGGTGGACCCTATAGCCTATGAAACTACGTACTATCACCTGACTTCACACTCCAGCTTAGTCATTTCATTCGCATTGCATATCGCATTGCATCTGCACGCATATGACATTTTGGGATTTGTTATGTTTCTGCACTTATATGGCCTAGATGGACTCAGTAGGATTTACATATTGCATTGCACCCTCGACATCTGATATTTGGCTCTCTATGACTCCTCATTTGCATAGCTGATCTGTATTACGTACTTTGATATTGTATGATTTATAGACTTATCAGTATTTCTGCTTACTCTGATATCTTATGATTCATGATCTTACCAGTATTTTCGACATTGTATGATTATGACGTTGCATTTGTGTGCTTGACACTTACCTTGTGCACACACTTTCACCACCCTCTAAGCTTTCTATAAGCTTATGCACGATAAATGCGTGTAGGTGATGTTGGTTGCAACGGCGTTGAGTTTGGAGCGTGCAGCTGTCTTCTGGAGCTTTGATTTTATTTTAACATATGTATTTTCCCTTTCAGTATTGTATTCAAAGTTTATATTAGTGGATATATGATGATGATGATGTTGTTTTTATGATTTGGGTAAACTTGTGGTTATACTTCTTACAAGATAAATGTACGTTGGAAAATCCTCCTTGTAGGATCCTAGGATCGGAACTTGGCATATGAGCGCTGGGAGCTGAGAATGGGGTACTACGGAGGCTGTCAGCACCGGATTCGGTGATCGGGATTCCTGTGGATCCGATTTCCGGGTTTAGGGCGTGACAATCCTCGAGCCTGATTGGCTAGCTTGGCTCAAATTTGTCGGTAGCTTGGGCTAGCTCGAACTGAGTTCGAGCCGAGCTTGAGCTCAATCTTTCAAGTGGAGTTTAAGTTCGAGCCTACGAGTTGAAATTGAGTTTAGGTTTTAGAGTTTATAATATATATATAATATAATTTATTTAAATATATAAATCTTTACAAAATATTTATATTAAGTGAATCCAATCCAAGTCGAATTGATTTGAACTGAGTTAATTTGGAGCCAAGTTTCAAGCCAAGTTGAGTCCAGGTCTATTTAACTTGGACTCGGCTTGAAAATTTTTCAAGCTCAAAAAATCAACTTAACTCAGCTCAAACCTAACTTCGAACCAGGTTGAGTCAAGCTTTATCAAGTCAAGTCAACAAGTTAACCAAGCTAACTCAATTCATGTACACCTCTACATAAGGCCTATTTTAGTTTTGGATATACCTAATTTTTTGTCGCATGTTCTAAAATAAGCACTCAAAATGGATGACCAATGTGGATTTTTCACAAACTTCACAATGGGCCATTTTTTAAAATGTGGATACAGTGGACCCGGGGACCCATGAAGCACGGAGGCCTACCACATACCACCGACCTGGCTGGTGTGGGTACGGTCGTGTGAAGATGAGCGCTGACACTGCCGGAGCTCTGAGTTGAAGAAACAGTTCAAAGGAGATGAAAGTTACATGGGCTCCACAATTATGTATTTATTATATCCACACCGATCATACATTTGGCGAGATCATTTTAGAACATGATCCCAAAAAATGAGTTATATCCAAAGCTTAAGTGAATCGCACCACAAATAGCAGTGGGACAATTATTCTCACCATTAAAACATTCATAGAGCCCACCATAATGTTTATTTTCCATCCAATTTGTTCATAATGTCACACAGACCTAGATGAAGTGGAAAAACAAATATCATATTGATCCAAAACTTTTGTGACCCCATAAGGTTTTCAATGGTAGACCTTCAATTCCCACATCTTTTTTCAGTGTGGTGCACTTGATCTTTAAATCTGATTTAGTTTTAGGCTAAGCCTTACAACGAGTTCCCCAAATGAATGGACGGTTTGGATATAACACATACTTCATGATAGAACGGACAAAATTTGATGACGTCAACACACACCGGCTAGGTCGGTGGTGTGTGGTACAGGAGCCAATCCTAGCAACGGTGTTACTGGACAGTACTCTGTGTGCCCCCATAATGATCTATGTGCTTTATCCACTTAGGATCATCATTTTAATATT